>NC_042997.1:24923280-24928280 GCF_006345805.1 Octopus sinensis
GGAGGTGAATTATTCAAACCCCAAAGAATCCCTCTCAACACATGGCTATGATGCTCCCCCACTACTTTTACTCGTGATCAGAGATGCACATATCGTCAGCCACTAAGGGACATGCTCAACTGGTTAAGGTCAAACAACTGACAAGCAAATCTGTGGTATTGAGCAGAATATTTGCTGTAGCCCATATTTTATACCAAGACAAAACAATGTACATAATAACACTTCCAATCAGTTAAGATCAGAAGCCACAAGAGCCACTGCCTGGTACTGCATCAGGGCATTTATTATTATTATTATTCAGTAGTTTTATTTTTATAGCGTGCTTTCACTTCACTACCGAGCGCAGCTCTGTGTGCCTTGGGTATGTGCTGTGATTTGTTGTGATGCTCTGATGGTTATTGTATGGAAAGTGTTCTGCGTAGGATGTGTGCAGTGCCTAGTAGTGCAATTTTCTGTATGTTATATGTGTTTGTAAGTCCTGGTGTTTTTGTTATGTATTTGTTTGAATATTTTTTTATCATGCCTAATGCCTTATTATTATTGCCTTATTATTATTATTATTATTATTATTATTATTATTATTATTATTTATTATTATTATATTATTATTATTATTATTATTATTATTATTATTATTATTATTATTATTATTATTATTATTCGCGTGGGCGTTTTTATAGTGTCTTATATATTTCTGTTTATCTAAACTGCCGTCATGTTTTCCGATGTGTCTCTCCCAAAATGTTTTTCAGTAGTTTGTAACTTAAATCCATTTGTAGCTAAAGTCTCTCTATGAGGCTTTCAACATATCTTTTCTCTCTACCTTGATATTTGTTTAAATTTTGTGAGTGACGAGCTGGAAGTGCTGAGAATACTTCCGACAGCCTCCTACCTTATTTCCTTCCTATCATCCTTGTTTGTTTGTTAGTTGCTTTCTTTCTTTCTTTTCTTTCCCTTGACCTCCCACACTAAGCAGCTTCAGAAAGGTGATACTTTTCTATATGTTTTATGTTTGTTTTATCACTAAAGCAGGATTTGACCACCCAGTGCTATTTATTAGTAAATTAAAGTATTCTTGAGTCTACTACTGTGTGGTGGACATATTCTTACTGTACTGTCAACATGTTCCTCCCGCTCCTTCTTCTCTTTCATTGTTTTGTTCTTTTCTCCGTCAAAATCATCATCATCATCATCATCGCCGTCACAATATCATTTTCCGTATCAGCATCCATCACCACCACCGCTGCCGCTGACTTCATCATCGTCGTCGTCGTCCTCCTCACTGTCTTCATCATAATCATCGTCATCATCGTCGTTATCATCGTCTTCGTCATCATCATCATCATCATCATCATCATCACCATTTTTATCCTCCGCGTTGTTTTGTTTTTATCATAATCATGAACATAACCATAATGATAATTAATATAAGCCTCTTCATTACCAGATCTTGTTAAATTTCTTTCAGCCACTTGAAGTTTTTCGAATTCTTACCGGATTATATTAAAAAGAATGTATTTTTTATTTAGTTTTTCAAACTGATAACGAAAATCACTTCCATTTATCCCATAGAAATCTTTATATATAAAAGTAAGGTTGTGTGTCTGTCTCCTACGATTTAGATTCCTAACTACTCCCACATTTTGCGGTGCAGTTTAACCAAAACCGGATATCTTATAGTCGTGATTCATGTCGAGCCCTTCTGGGTATTAGCGCGCGTCTACGATGAGTCTACGATTTAAAAAAAAAATTACCATCATTTTTTCCATTTTAATGCATTTTTTTCGCTATTATATAAGGGAAGTAACTCTCTAAAATGTCTACGATGAGTCAACGATTTAAAAAAAATTTACTATCATTTTTTTTCCATTTTTAATACATTTTTTTGCTATTTTTTGGCTATAACTCTCTAAAAATGCTTATATAGTTATTTCCCTTACAAACCCGAGCAACGCCGGGCGATACTGCTAGTTAATAATAAACCAGTTAAAAGTATTTAAATTTTGGTATTTTTAGCCTATTGAAAGCCTTCGTCTGACGTCATATCATGTATGCAGATCTTCGTTACTACAGAGATTAGCACATGCATATCTTTCAAATCATCCTCAAGCTGCAAGAAATTGCAGCCAAATGTCCTTTAAACTACACAATGGTAAATTGAGATACGTTTTTTAAAAAACTCCCAGAAAGGATGAAATATGTCGCTGCACTAAATGTTTTATCGCTTGAGGCAGGCCCAAGTGTTTTCAACTTGTTAGTGACACTAGTTTCAAATTTAGGCATAAGGTCATCAGGTTTCGGACAGAAGCTAAGTCCATTAAATCGATCTCCAGTGTGCAACTGGTACTTATTTTATCGACTCTGAGAGGATGAAAGTGAAATTTCGACCTCGGAGGAATTCAAACTCAGAAAGTAAAGACGAAAGGCTTGCTCGGCGTGCTACCGACTCTGCCAGTACGCCGCCTTTTTGTTGATATATATATATATATATTATATATATATATATATAATTATGTGAAATAGAAAGATGAAAATCTTGTAGTAGATTAATCAAAAGTTTAACCGATACCTTGGTAGCAAAAATCACAGCAGTAAACAGCACGGTTGGAGGTACAACTATATGGTGTTGCAACCGTGCGTTGGTGCGGATAATTGAATTAAAATATTATTGGTGAATTGAAGAAATGGAGCTGAACGCAGATTGAACAGAAATCGTTTTATTTCATTCTACACGTGTTTCGAAAGGCACAATTTACCAAAATCCGATTGAATAATGGGACCATATTGTGTCTTTCTCTTCAGGAAGAAAGTAGGAAATCCGTTGGAAAAAACAAAAACAGAACAGAGGCGGAGCAAAAACAAATCGAACTATTGGTAAATTGTGCCTTTCGAAACACGTGTAGAATGAAATAAAACGATTTCTGTTCAATCTGCGTTCAGCTCCATTTCTTCAATTCACCAATTATATATATATATATATATATATATATATATATATACTTCCTGTCTGATAGGCCTCTATAACTGACTACAATAGCCTAGTGTCGGCAAAGTCTACAAAATGGTTCTAGATTGTGGGTAAGTGGGGTTAACTGATAAATATATATATAGGCGCAGGAGTGGCTGTGTGGTAAGTAGCTTGCTTACCAACCACATGGTTCCGGGTTCAGTCCCACTGCGTGGCATCTTGGGCAAGTGTCTTCAACCATAGCCTCGGGCCAACCAAAGCCTTGTGAGTGGATTTGGTAGACGGAAACTGAAAGAAGCCCGTCGTATATATGTATGTATATATATATATATGTTTATGTGTCTGTGTTTGTCCCCCTAGCATTGCTTGACAACCGATGCTGGTGTATTTACGTCCCCGTTACTTAGCGGTTCGGCAAAAGAGACCGATAGAATAAGTACTGGGCTTACAAAGAATAAGTCCTGGGGTCGATTTGCTCGACTAAAGGCGGTGCTCCAGCATGGCCGCAGTCAAATGACTGAAACAAGTAAAAGAGTAAAAGAGTATATATATATATATATATATATATCTATATATCTATATATATAATATATATATATGTATGTATGCATATATCTAACAATTAACTATATATAGTTGAAATTTATAGAAAAACAAAAGACAAAAACAGGCATATGAACAACAAACAGTTATATTAGTTTGACGCTCGAAAAATTAAAAGTCTTTTACATTTCGAGGCTACGCTCTTCAACAGAAAAAATGAGAAAATAAAAATCTTGCAGATTTCCGCTGTCCAACATGGCGAATATATATGTATGTGTACGTGTGTGTGTGTGTGTGTGTGTGTGTGGTTGTGTGCGCGTCTACACACACATATATATATATAACTTGTTAAGGGTATTTCAAGAGACTTGCTATAGAAATTATAACCAGTGGTAGCTATAATTTGTATAGAAATTCAATAGCGATAACCATAAGAAGTGATGTAATAGAATTACTAACACTGTCTAACACAGTATTGACTTATAAAAACGTCTAATGCACTTTGTAGTGTATTATGGTTGCATAACACAATGCGGTGTCTCTTCAAGTCATTAAAAATATTTAAATTGGAGTCAGTTTTCACAGATTTAAATCTTTTATCGCATTCATGACCAGCGAAAATTGTACAACAAATCTATACACCAAACTGTTAACAATATTATCATAAGTAAAACGAAAGTATATTTAATATCTGTGGTGCGCTAAGGCGGGGAGCTGGCAGAAACGTTAGCACGCCGGGTGAAATGCTAAGCGGGATTTCGTCTGCCGTTACGTTCTGAGTTCAAATTCCACCGAGGTCGACCTTGCCTTTCATCCTTTCGGGGTCGATTAAATAAAGTACTAGTTACGCACTGGGGTCGATGTAATCGACTTAATCCATTTGTCTGTCCTTGTTTGTCCCCTCTGTGTTTAGCCCCTTGTGGGTAGTAAAGAAATAGGTATTTCGTCTGCCGCTACGTTCTGAGTTCGAATTCTGCCGAGGTCGACTTTGCCTTTCAACCTTTCGGGTCCGATAAATTAAGTACCAGTAACGCACTGGGTCGATGTAAACGACTTAATCTCCTTGTCTGTATTTGTTTTTCCCCTCTATGTTTATTCCCTTGTGGGCAATAAAGAAATAAGAAACGTTAGCACGCCGGGCGAAATGCTAAGCGGTATTTCATTTGTCCTTATGTTCTGAGTTCAAATTCCGCCGAGGTCGACTTTGCCGTACATCCTTTCGATGGTCGATAAATAAAGTACTATTTGCGTACTGGGATAGATCTAATCGACTGGCCCCCTCTCCCAAAATTTCGGGCCTTGTGCCTAAAGTAGAAAAAATATCTGGTGCGCTGCAAGTGTTTCGAGGGTCGTGAGTTCGATCAAAGATTACATCTGAGATGGAATATTTCGTCCATTTTGTTTGGTGTTTAAACTTTCCTTAAAATTTTTGAGCTTCACGACTTTTATAAAGTTTTATATCCGCGGAGACTCACTTTAAATTATATGT
>NC_042997.1:24933280-24938280 GCF_006345805.1 Octopus sinensis
TGGGGCTTATAAACCTAATATTTTATCTTTTCTTAATACAGGTTCCCATATTACATTCATCCCTGCACTAGGTCTGCTTAGGAGGTTATTGTATCCTAGCATATATGATGCCTCTTCTAATTTTAGTATTTTCTAGTGGTGTTCTCTGTCTATTATTTTAACCTTATCCCACAGTAGGAGGTGGTCTCCGTTTTTCCATACATGATCGACTATACCTGATTTTTCAATATACCTTCGTATCATAGCTTTACGATGCTCCTCTACCCTTATTTTAAGGGGGTGAACATGTTTCATCTAAGTATAATCTACCGCAACAGCATGAGATAGAGTACACGCAGTCTTTGGTCATATTGTCCTCTAGGGATGGTTTTAATCGAAGATATTTGCGAGGTTTTGTATTACTTTTGAAAACTGTCCTGATGCCTTATGGATCGTATATCTTTTGCATTTTTTCCGAGAAGCCTTTGACATTGGGTAGACAGACTGTAGTTAGTTTATGGGTTTCATCCTCTCTCCTCTCCCTAATTGGAGTGGTTAGTATATTTGCTGGGTAGTTGTTGCATGGTAGGTTGTTTCTTAGCCTGATAATTTCTTCGTGGTGTGCATCAGAATCGCCTCTCATAGACTTTACTCGATGTTTTAGGCATTGAGTATCCCTCTCTTTATATTGTATGGATGGTGGGAACTGAAGTTGAAGTATTGTCCAGTGAAGATTGGCTTGCAGTATACGGATGTCCTGAACCCATACTCAGTGCGTGTTGTTAGGAATGCTAGTTGATTGTCCTTTTCCTTTTCTATTGTGAACTGTATGGATGGCTTTATTGAGTTCACAGGATCTAACAGTACTTGGACATCCTCCTGGTGGTGCCAGAGTGTAAAAGTGTCATCAACTTTTAAAAGCCATAGAGTTGGCTCTTTTGGTGTTGATCCTAAAACCAAATTCTCTAATTATTCCAGGTATATATTGGCTATTACTGGTGATAATATAAATCAGTATTTACTCGGAAGTAGGTCGTTTCTACGCAGAAAGTCATTTCCATCAAGTTTCCTATTGGTCTGCTAGTGCGTTCTTGTAGAGAGGTGTCCATCGCTAGTTTGTCTTGAATCAATGATAGTGCTTCATCAGTTGAGACTTTGGTAAACAAACTTATCACATCTAGACTCATCATCTGGTTGGATACAATGAGGGTATCCTTGATCAATTCTCTGAAGTGGGTGGAATTCTTCGCGTACGATGTTGACTTACCTGCTAATGAACTGATTATATTCACAAGGAAGCGGCTCAGTGGATAACATGCCGAACCTCTACAGCTCACTATAGGTTTTAATGGAATACCATCCAAATGAATCTTAGGGCGACCGTAAATGTGTGGCAGCTTACTGTAGTGTAGGATCAGTTGTCTGTACTTCACTGCTATGAAGTGATCCTTGTTCTTGATTAAGATCTGTGACAACTTCCTCTCTGTTTTCAGAGTTGGATGTTTGTTTATTTTGCTGTAGCTACCATCACTCTTGAGACTTGCCAGTTTTTCAGAGTATTCGGACTTGATCATTGCCACGGTAGCATTGTCCTTGTCCGCCGGAAGTATTATGATGGAACTGTCACTCTGTAATGTTTTGATAGCGAACTCTTCTTCCTCAGTGATGTTTGGTTTCGGAAGTTTCGCTTTCTCTAGTACCTGTCTCACTTTCCACTTTAATTCAGTTCAATTTCCTTGAGCTTTTGGTATCTTTATGGCTACCTCCTCAATAGAGGCTGTTATGTCCAAGTATGGAATGCGTTTGATGGTTGTCTCAAAGTTGAAACTTTTGTTTAGTATTGCTTCTCCAAAGTTGTTTATATGTCAGTTACTTACATTAATTAAGTTAATTACTGCTTTCACAGGTTGGTGACGGACTTCGGTGTTCATTCTCAGACCTTTGAGCTTTATAAGCCTCTTAATCTGGCGTGTTTTCATCTTCTCAACATTCTTTCTTGTACGACTTTCCTAGATCTTGTATTCTCTCTGTCATCAGCTTTGGTTATTCTCCCTACGGGCATATAGCATAGTGAATAAGAACGCGGCCTACTAATCCTAGGATTGTGATTTCAGTCCCAGGTAAGGATTGGGGGAATAATATCAACGGAAAAAAAGAATACCTTAGGAATGAGAACAGAGTACCCCCATTAGTCATTGGGTTCGAAAGTCCCCCAGAACATCTGATGAGGGCTGGAAAATACATCAGCGAAACGCTGGGTTAACAACAAACAAGGTGAGGAGATCTATCCGTCCATTGTAAATAATAAACATTTACTGATCGAGAACAGATACATATAAAAGATGTGTCTTATTAAACCGTCTTGTTCTTCCGTTTTTTATGCACAAAGATGTGAAAATGTCGAGAGATCTCGAACGTATGGTTAATCAAACTCTCAAGGACTCAGCTATTAGTGACTGCTGTGGATTTTATGAGGTTCTAAAGATAGTCTATGATTCCTCGTACCTGTGCAGACGGAAAAGATGGCGTTCACACAGATGGCGTTCACCGTAAGCCAGTGGTCAGAATATTTCTATATTTTATTCAGCACCACGCGTACGACCCATGTGTTAGCAATTCATTGTATCCCGCAACAGCTAATTAAAACTGGTGGTGGGTATTCCAGCTGCTGAAAAATTCTTAAGGATTGCAGCACCTGAAAAGTGAGCTCATGTTACCAAAGCTAATATTCGAAATAGAATTCAAAATTAACAAAAATAAACTGTTACGCTAATCATTAATCACAGTGTTAAATAACTCACGATTATAACGATCCCATGATTACTCTAACAGTTTTCCTGTAAATTGATTTTAAATTCTCTTTTAGAACTTAATTCCGCTGATTTGAAATACGTAAATTATTTTTCAATGGAAATAGCATATTTGTGTATTTAGTGATTCGACTTTTAACATATTGAACAGGGATTCGTTTTTGGATTTGGTTTGCATGATTCTTTGTATGAGTTCGTGTGTTGAAGCATATTCTGTTGTGTCTGAGGAGAGACTTGCAACCTTTTCAATAGTCAAGACTATTGAAAAGGTTGCAACACGCAACGAAAATTCTAGGAAAATAGAAATAAGAAAAAAGTGGAGATTTTACCGGTGAGTGTGTTAAATTATAAAGCACAAAAGAAAATGACTCTCCCCAGACACAACAGAGCTGGGATTTATTTTCTTTTAACACCAGGTGTAAATTATTGTCATATTTTAACGCCAAATTTCACGTTGGCTCATTGATTCTGTCGATGACAGAATCGCAGACTACAGCATACACGTGATCACAAAAATACAAATTTCACAACTTGCGAAGGAAACGTATCAATGACATTCAGCACATTGCCTCATGAAGGCCAGTCTCTCTGCGCAGACAACCATTTGCTGCCATCTACTGGTGCGCTACAGAACTAGTCCAAGAACTTTTTGATACCACCTCGTACATGTGTGTGTGTGTGTTTATGTGTATACATACATACATGTATACATGCATATATAAACATACGTAGGTATATGTGTACACACACACATATATCAATACATGTTTATATATGCATATATTTATATGTATGTATGCATAATTACATACATACATACATCCACACATACACACACACAAACACACACACACACACATATATATATATCACTGTGACCGACCAGGCTATTAGATGTTGCTACACATCGCTGGTCACAATGCGCTTCGCATTGTTTTAGCCTTCAAATGACGCCACCCCGCTGGCTAAGCGAGCAGGCCAATATATATATATATACATATATATAATTATATAAATGTATATGATATATGATATATAATATAATGAAGTAAATTGTTGTATACAATGCTCACGTGCACTACAACTAAAAAAAATAATGAAAGACCATCAGGTGTACGGTTGGCGGCTTTGAAGAAGCATAGAAGTTTTAAACGATGTAGCCCCTCGACAGCAACGAACAATGAATATAAGATTATTATCATAGTAGCGTTACATATTTGAACACACAGGTAATTTGATGTTGGTATTAATATGTAGGTTCGATGGACGAAGCAGCCAATCAGTGAATTGAACCTACTGATGAGACATATACTGGGCTGTGGAGAGACCGCAACATCTTTGGTGGGAAAGTATATATCATATACACGTCGTATTCGTATTTTCACACATGCAGAACTGAATCCATACATAGCTTCATGTGGCATACACATAATGCAATGTAATATAGAATACACACGCACACACACACACACATATATATATAAATATACGTATATATATATATATATATTATATATATATATATATATATATATATATATATGTATATATATATATATATAATATATATATATATATATATATTATATATATATATATATAAATATATATATATATATACATACATGTATATATATATAATACATACATATATAATACATGCATGTAATACATACATATATATATATATATATATAATACATCCATACATATGTGTGTGTGTATGTATATATGTCCGCGCGCCTATGCACATGTACGTATATGTATAATGTATATGCATATGTATAAGAATGTGTGTTCGTACATGAAAATTGTATTCGGGCATATTTACAAATGCCAGTTAAATATGTCATACGGAATTATACACAGTACATAGCGTTTAATTATATAGATTGAAGACAGGTTTCCATCGAATACATACATAATGAAAACACATAAGTGTATTGACACAGAACACACTCCTTATACATATATATAACTGCATGTATATATACACACCAGTTTTTGTAGATAAAAGATACTGTATCGTTTTATGGTGATTTAAGATTATATTTTTCATAGGTATTTGAAAAAGATTAAATCTACATGTAAGCACTATAAATAAATATATCATTAGACAGCCCAAACAAGAAAATAATAATAATAATAATGATAATAATAAAAGGAGAATATAACGGAAAAAATATTAATTATCGTAGATGAGTATACCTT
>NC_042997.1:24943280-24963280 GCF_006345805.1 Octopus sinensis
AGTAACGAACATTCTGGGAGACCTGCAACCAGTAGAACTGAGCAAAATATCCCAGATGTGCGTGTTGCTGTGAGTAGAAATCGTCGATTCACAATCCGTGAATTATCAGAGGATGTGCAGATTTGTTACGTTTAAGTTCAGTCCATTATCGCTGAAGATTTGGGTATGAGACACGTGTCTACTAACTTTATGGCAAATCTGCTTTCAGTTGACCAAAAAGCCACTCGGGTTTCAGTTGCACAAGATCTCCTTCATTGTGTCAAGAACGATGAAAACTTTCTGAAAACTTTGCGTCGCCCTCTGAGTAGGTATCGCCAAGCATTTTGTTAAGTTTGATGCAGATTCTTTGTTCAATCACACGCTACACACGTCAATTCCAAGGACTGCTGTAAACAGTGAAAGTGAGCTAGAACGTTAAAGCTTAGAGCGCATGCTCAACAGAGTTGTGCTTCAATCTGTGCCAAGCAGCTTTACTCAGCGATCTTTATCTTCGTTACTCTAGCAACGCACATACACACACAAACACCTATGCCTATGTACATATATAAACAAGAATTTTTATAAGCAATTTTTGATGTAGCCCTATTCAAATATTTCAGTGCATGCTGCATTCATTTAAATTTTATTTTATTACAATTCCTTTCCCTCTCCTGTGAGTCTCAGCGTGTGCATATATATATATATATATATATATATATATCCATTAACACACACACAGACTTACGTATATATGCTATAAGGACCCACGTAACCTAATATATGCCACCTATATCACATTAATGCCCATAAGATTAGCAGAGGATTTATGTTAAAATTATTTGCTCCAAGAGTCTAAATAACAGCGACATGGATATCTAGAAACTGAAAAGAAAAAAATATTAAACCAATATGCTGAAATTCATATAACATGCACCTAACTTTTTTATGTATAATACTTTTGAACTTGATTTTATTTTATTTTCTAAACCTATATCATGGCTGATGTGTTTTTGATTCTTAGAAGTGTCGCTTAAGTGGGTTCCCCCCACCCACTTTTTTTTTCACCTCAAGAAATTTTTGCCCTTTACTACCTAATCAATGAAATGAACGTGTTGTATCATATTGATGATTTATGTCACGTTATAATAAATACAGTAATACCTCACCATATCGCGGTTCACCTATCGCGGTTTATTATCTAAGCTTACGTCGATTTTCCCGTGATGTTGTTTTGCATTTATAATAAAACAGATATATACAAATTATAAAAATATTAAAAAGATATACAGTACAGTACTGATTCTACATCACGGATTTTCACCTATCACGGGGTGTCTTGAATCGTAACACCCACGACAGTCGAAGGTTTACTCTGGTATTGTTTGTTGTTCTTTTATTCTTTTACTATTTACCTCTTACCTGTTTCAGTCATTTGACTGCGGCCAGGATGGAGAACCGTCTTGAAGGGTTTTAGTCTAACAAATTAACTCCTGGATCTATTTTCTAAGCCTAGTACTTATTCTCTCGGGTTTTCCGAAACGCTAAGTTAGGTGGTTATAAACACACCAACAGCGGTTGTCAAGCGGTGGTGGGGGACAAACACAGACACAAAGACACACACGTAGACATCGGGCTTCTTTCAGATTCCGTCTACCAATTCCACCGACAAAGCTTTGGTTGGCCAGAAGCCATACTAGAATACATTTACCTATGTTGCCGTGTGGTGAGATTGAACCTGGAACAATGTGGTTGGGAAGCAAGCTTCTTAACACACAACAACGCTTGCGCCTACATTATGCAATTTGCTTTACCCTAACTTAGTTCCAATTCAAAACGTCTTAAAATATAGAGCGTTCTGGTAGTTTCCTTGATATCTCTTTATTTTATCAGACATGATATTTATGGATGTATACCGGGCAGATGGAACTCGTCAGTCTATTCAGGCTAACAAGCACCAAAAAATATCTAATTTTAGCAAAACATAAAACAAATCTGGTCAAAACATTATCCTGACTAATCCAACGGACATTACAGTGTAGTGGGAGATCTGCATTGTCGCTGTCCAATTCATTGCAATACCTGAAACGCCATGAAGAATTTGAAATTTACTATGAAAATATTAATGATCTGTGTTATTTTAAAGATGTGATTGGTTTGTTTACTGCTTTTGAACTCAAGCATGATTCTGCAGAATGGCGACTGTTCATAGACAGCTCAACACGATATCTCAAAGCAGTGTTGCTCCACGGTGGAAATAAATATTCTTCTTTGCCTCTTGCACACTCCATACAAAAGAAAGAAAATTACGATAATGTCAAAGAACTTCTCGACAAAGTAAATTACGCTGAGTTCAAGTGGGATGTTTGTGGTGATTTCAAGATGCTTGCCTTCTTGCTTGGCTTGCAAGGGGGATACACAAAGTATTCATGTTTCCTTTGCTTATGGGACAGCAGAGCTGATGATGATCATTACAAAAGAGTGCATTGGCCCCCACGCGTGGAACTGCAGCCAGGAATGTTAAATGTTCTCAAACAGCCTCTAGGAGATTCCAACAAAATCTTATTATTCCCACTTCATATCAAACTCGGATTGGTAAAACAGTTTGGGAAGGCCTTAGATTTTAGAGGAGAAGCTTTTCAAGAAATTTGTCTATGTTTCCAAAGCTATCTGAGGCTAAGATCAAGGGTGGCATATTTGTTGGGCCCCAAGTAAATGCAATGTTAAAGTCGAAGAAACTGGAAAGAGCGATGACAAAATTTAAAACAGAAGCTTGGTGTGCATTTCGTGATATAATTTCCTAGGAAATCACAAGGATCCTAAATACAAACAGCTGGTAGCAAATCTTACTGAAAACTTCAAGAAAATGGGTTGTCGTATGTCCTTAAAGGTTCATTTTTTGCACTCTCACCTAGAGTTTTCCCCCGAAAACGTGGGTGATGTCAGTGAGGAGTATGGTGAGAGATTACATCAGGGCATCGCAACAATGGAAAGAAGATACCAAGGACGATGGGATACTGCTATGATGGGAGATTATTAATGGTCTCTAGTCAGAAGAGATGACTCTAGAAAACCTCGATCGTCAAAGCACTTCTCATCTTAAGAAAAGTGTTATCAAGACATTTACAGTGCAGAGTTTTATTGTTTCTTTTTCTTCTAACTAATATTATACTTCATAAATACCTTCCAATATATGAAAAAGTACTAAATGTTGTGTAATTATCCTTACAATACTAGAATAGATTGAACCAACAAAGTGCTGTAGAGAAAAGTTACAAATATAACGAGCAAATATGAAATTAGGAATAAATAAATAACTATCGATGTTACGTCAAAACGAATGTGATTTTTGAATTTAGTGACAAAAATTGCATATATGAACATTAAAATATACAAATAAACAAAATATGTGTTACATTGTGTTATTCCACTCTCTATTCTATATAAGAACAGAACACGTTAGTTAACGTAGGTCTAGGTATATAAAAACGTCGGGATGGTCATGAGTGGAATCTGCAGGATCAAGGTTGGCGAAAGCAAAACAACAATAATTATCACACTGACGCACATTCAATTAAATACAAAATCAGATACATACATATTCTCAAACATGCACCAAGAATAACACTTAGATTCTCTGTCCCTTTGTCAGTCTGTCAGTCTGTCAGTCTGCCTCTCTATCTGTCTCTGAATATGTTGCAGAGAGGGAGAGAGGTGGGACGGGAAGAAAGTGAAACGAGAGAGAGAAAGGAAACAATGAAAAAGAACGAGCTTATGGGACAGAGGCACCTAGTTACATTAGGAGAGTAATTCTTTTGTTTTTAATGATGAAATGGAGGATTGCTGTGCTAAAATCAATATTCTTAAAATGCCACAGGAGTTCTGGTGTAATATCATTAGCAAATAAACTAATTACAACCCTGTTAGTCTCTAATAGAACAATTTAACGAAATTAACTTTCTCAAACCGAATAAATTAGGTACGTTGATGATATATTCTAGAATGTGTTTGGTTATAGATGTGGAGATAATTTGCATAATGCGTCCGGCAACCATTTTTTTTTCTTTTTGCCTTTATATATTTATATGTTTCATTATACCTTCTGATTTAGCATGAAATAATTGGCCCAAGAGTACACGCATATACATTCTCCATCATCTTAATCGTTAAAAATATATCAGGAGTATACACACAGAGAACACACTTTTCCGAGTGTTGTACGAATCTATCATTTTTTTTTAATATACCATTGTGGTACTTATTGTTTTTATTTCCTGTTTAATACTGTACAGACTTTTTCTTTAATCAATTTTTTCTTAACACTGGTTAATTCAATAAACATGCATGGCTCTGTTTGAATACATTGAATCGTATAATATACTGCTTACATATACACCCACTTACCATAACTGTTGCGAACGATGTGAGTATATCCAAGTATATATGCGCGTATTCAGATCTGTGTGAGTGTAAAATGTATGTATGTATGTACGTAATATCCATGTATTTATGTACGTCTATCTATCTATCCATCTATCTATCTATCTATCTATCTATCTATCTATCTATCTATCTATCTATCTATCTATCTATCTATCTATCTATCTATCTATCTATCTATCTATCTATATATATATATAAAACTATATATAAACAGATATATAAGTTATGCTTGTGTGTATATATATTTCGTTTTGGGGTTTAGTTTGCAAGATTCTTTATATGAGTTCGTGTTATATATATATATAAATATATATATATATATATATATATATATATATATATATATATATATATATCTATATATATGTATGTATAAGTCTGTATATAATATATATATATATATGTATAAACATCACACCTAATTAGTGGTCAATTTAGCTATTTGCTGATTATAGAAAAAAACATACAAGCTTCTACACGGATGAACAATACACACACACACACGCTCGCACACACACACATATATATACACACATGATATATATGTGGTGTGAGTGTGAATGCGTGCTTGTGTGTATATGTGAGTGTATATGTGAGTGTATGCATATATATATATATGCATACACGCATATATCAATAGATATATCAACTAATACATATATATATGTATATATTATATATATATATATATATATATATATAATATGTATATATATATATATAATATATATATATATATATATATATATATATATACATACACACATAAATACATATATACATATATAGACATATATACATACATACACACGTATATGCATGCGCTCATAATTGTTAAGAGAAGTTCAACGCATGTACACAAGCACATACAGAAAAATACACGCGCCCTCGCGCATAGCCATTCACACACACACACACACAAACACACACACATATACACACACACACACACGTACGCACACACGCACACGCACACATACACACCTATATATGTTTGTATGTATGTATGTATGCATGAGTGTATAGGCATGTAAGTAAATGTACATGTTCAAATGAAAATATGTGTAGTAATTTGGCCACTAGCGGGAAATTCTAAGACGAAGTATTAACGAAAATTCAATAAATTTTTTCATTTAGTTGTCATTAGAAGTTTACGCATATCCACTCACCTTTTTACAACTAACGCAGGTATATAGATACACGTGTGCGTGTATGTGTGTGTGTATGTGTGTGTGTGTGTGTGTATGTGTGTGTGTGTGCTTTATGTATATGCGTGCACACGTGTTTGCGAAAGCTTTCATTATTAAGCCATTAATTTGAGCTGCAAGCTAAAATGTCGAGATAATTAGAAATATATGTATGGTATATACAGTGTTTATATATATATATATATATATATATGTATATGTATACGTTGTTGTGTATATGTATATATATATATATATATATTATATATATTATATATATATATATATATATATATACGTATATATATATATATATGTACGTGTGTGTATATGTATATTATATATATATATATACATATATACATAAATATATATATATACTATACACATACATATACATATAACACATACACGCTCAAGTATTCATGCAGACGTGCATTCATATAGAGACAGAAACGCTCGTGCATATCCTACTACACAACAGCAATTTTTTATTTTATCTCAGTTTGTAACACGAAGTTTGCAAAATTGGTTCCAAGTTCAATTCAACAGCTTGAGCTTTGTTTTTCTATTTCAAATTGTTATATACCACATCACAAAGTATTTAAGTTTTTCAAGCTCTCTTAACATATTAGACATTTTGATTATGATCCTACTGCGTGACACTTAGTGTAAGTATCTTCCATCAGAATTTCTTGTCAATCAATGCTTTATGATTGAGAAGAGATAAACGGAAAGTGTGGGGCCGACCAATGCCTTGTGAGTGGATTTGGTAGACGGAAACTGAAAGAAGCCTGTCGTATATATATATATATATATATAAAATAAATATAAGAGAGTGGTCACTATATTGCTCACTCTAGCACCAGTTAATCCAAAAGGTTTCAACCACGAAAATACATGTTTCCCATGAAAGCCAGTACGACTGTTAGCTCACACATTTCTCGTAGCACTAGGCCACTTGGTGTTGAATAAATATACTATTAAATTAGTATCTAATTCTCTCACCCTTATTAATTAATTATATATATATATATATATATTATATATATGTATGTGTGTGTGTGTTTGTGTTTGTGTGTGCCCCTAGCATTGCTTGACAACCGATGCTGGTGTGTTTGTGTCCCCGTCACTTAGCGGTTCGGCAAAAGAGACCGATAGAGTAAGTACTGGGCTTACAAAGAATAAGTCCCGGGGTCGATTTGCTCCTCGACTAAAGGCGGTGCTCCAGCATGGCCGCAGTCAAATGACTGAAACAAGTAAAAGAGTAAAAGAGTAAAAATATAGAGACTATGTTTTCATAAAGCAGATTTTAAAGATCACCCGGTTTAGCACCATCTCTTAAATATCTTGTTCGCCTTGAACACAGCGTATCAAAACTAAGTCTCGGCCAGAGGACAACCACTTTCCTTCTTATACATCTTGGAACACCCAAAAATGATTATCGTCACTGATCTTCCACCCAGGATTAAACTATTACAGCGAAGAAGATATTGAGAATTTAATGGTAATAACTTCACGATAAATTGTGTTTAGATACACACACCATTTGGAGCTAGACAAGAAAATCTGTTCCATTTGTGATTCTGTTTGCTGTATCTATCTTATGGTATTTTTGATAATATTGCATTTACTATAATTATTTCGTAAACAGATTGCAATAATAGAGCCAACAATTGATACTCAGCGTGGTATCATGACCTGCTAATAAAGTATTACAAAAGTTCAGATTGAATGGGTCCTCTTGATAATTTATATTATATATTCCGTACAGGTGGCACGTAAAAAGCACCATCCGAATCGTGGCCGAAGCCAGAGCCGCCTCGACTGGCTTCCGTGCCGGTGGCACGTAAAATGCACCAATCCGACCGTGGCCGTTGCCAGCCTCGCCTGGCACCTGTGCGGGTGGCACGTAAAAAGCACCCACTACACTCACGGAGTGGTTGGCGTTAGGAAGGGCATCCAGCTGTAGAAACATTGCCAGATAAGACTGGAGCCTTGTGCAGCCCTCTGGCTTCCCAGATCCCCGGTCAAACCGTTCAACCCATGCAAGCATGGAGAACGGACGTTAAACGATGATGATGATGATGATGATGATGATGATGATGATGATGATGATGATAGCATATCATCTTGATAATGTTTCTAAATATCTATGACGGAAGTGGGAATTATAATAGTAAAACCTCATCCGAAATCCCAACCTCTAATTTGAGGGTCAGAAAGAACAATGCAGGTTAAGATTTAATTCTGCAAATGTGGCAGCTACATGGTAGCAGCTTGAATGTTTCTGATCATATGTCTGATTAGTCAAGGCTAAATCGGGTTGAAAACAGAGCAAGTGAAAGAAATATTTTTCAGTGTTATAAATTATCTGAGTTACTGGAAAAGCTTAAGCCTCATCATGAGTACTGTGACAGGGGTTGTTCGAGAGTTTCGGGGCTTTCATTATCAGAATCTCTCACCTAAAGGAACCAACTGCAGCGAAGATAATCGACTGCTTTAGAGTGTACTGGGGTCTATTTTGCTTGATGGCCTTGGCTATGCTCTCAGCAACTGTCTCGAGAACATACTCCGAGTGCAAACGATAATGGCTTTCCCTATTGCCTTTTAGGAAGCAATTGAGAAAACATTCTAAAGACACTCTTTCAGAGCGTAACGGACAAGATATTTCACTCTTATTTCTTTACTGCCCACAAAGGGCCACACACAGAGGGGACAAACAAGGACAGACAAACGGTTTAAGTTGATTATATCGATCCCAGTGCGTAACTGGTACTTAATTTATCGACCCCGAAAGGATGAAAGGCAAAGTCGACCTCGGCGGAATTTGAACTCAGAACGTAGCGGCAGACGAAACACCGTTAAGAATCTCGCCCGGGGTGCTTAACGTTTCTGCCAGCTCGCCGCCTTGTTTTTTTAATTTTAAAATTTTAAAATTTTATTTATTTTATTTTTTTTTCTTCAGAAATAACAGTCAAAATGATGGTTTCATTACGATCAGAGGGTAATTCCATATTCATCATGAGAATTTTTATTGTCAGGTGGTTTGGTTGGTGAACTGTATAGATATTTCACTCTTGCCTCAGATATGAAAGTTAACTGGGCTGGGTAAGGCATCGTAGAAAGTCAAGTTAAAAATTTGATCAAAATGCAAGTTTGACTGCATGTTGCCCGACCAGGTAATTATGTGCATCGATACGCCGATGCACACTTTTTCTTCAAACTTCCCTACGCTTCCTCCTGCTTCAGTTTTACTGTCCTGCTCACGTATTCTTTGTCTATGCCTACAAAAAGCACTCACAGTATAGGATAGTATCTCTTTTTACCCCGGGTCTTGCCAGCCGGGGTTTTGGTACGTATATCAAATCTATGCTTCTAGCTGCAAAGAAGTTCAACAGAATTTTTTTGTGCTGTGTGTGTTACCTGTGACTCTGTCAAACCCACTAATATTTTCGCCCGTTAGTTACATTTTATTTTTCATACCTTCATGCCACTAATGACAGCTGATTTCTAGAAAACAGCTGGTTCACTTCATCAGTGAACCCACTGAATGTAAGCTGATAAAAGCTGAGTGTAGCCCTGCACAGCGCCACTCTCCTGAAACTGCATTAAAAACTTAAACATGTACGAAAAAATCTTCTGATTTCTCTTTTGCGTGATCCATCTTTTGTCAACGGAATCGTATAAACTAACCTTGTGGAGGCGCAATGGCCCAGTGGTTAGGGCAGCGGACTCGCGGTCATAGGATCGCGGTTTCGATTCCCAGACCGGGCGTTGTGAGTATTTATTGAGCGAAAAAACCTAAAAGCTCCACGAGGCTCCGGCAGGGGGTGGTGGTGATCCCTGTTGTACTCTTTCACCACAACTTTCTCTCACTCTTACTTCCTGTTTCTGTTGTACCTGTAGTTCACTCTCTGTGTCACGCTGAATATTCCCGAGAACTACGTTAAGGGTACACGTGTCTGTGGAGTGCTCAGCCACTTACACGTTAATTTCACGAGCAGGCTGTTCCGTTGATTCGGATCAACCGGAACCCTCGTCATCGTAACCGACGGAGTGCTTCCATCATAAACTAACCGACACTACACGACTCAGAGTAGAATGAACTATTGACAGCCCTTGAATCAAGTGGATAAGTCTTCAACGACCGATGTTTGTGTTTCAGGCCTAAAGGTTTTTGTCGGAATTTTGACCGGCAGCAGAGTCTTTCCAAGTAGGACCAAAATCATTCCTCGACTGTAATGGAGAATATGGCATACAGTATAGGAGAAGAAAAAAAAACCTGTTAACTTGCGTTCCCTTCTAAAGCAACACATATCTTGACTAGATGAGTTTGAAATATAATTCTCACCCAAGAGGTAATTATTAATTAATTTTTCGCGTATCCAACTACTCTTGGCTAATTTGGTCACCACCTGCACAGCAAGGGCATAAAGAATAAGAGAGATGGTGCAAAATATTATTGCTATTCCAAGTTGGGACAAGTCTTATGTTTCTTAACCAGAAGTAATATTCATCTTAAATCTGTGGTTATCCAGGCTCAGAACTTGAAGTCCATAGTGACAGTGAAGTTGAAGTTCCAATCTGGGCGGATGCATGGATATTAGCGAGAGTCAACCAAACAACGACTAGGTTGCACTTGCTGTTGAAGGCTTCTCTGATGAACAGCTTCAGTACACTAGAATGCTATTACGAGAACCTCCAAGTGCTTTATTCTTTTTAGAAATAGGTTGATGTCTACGAAGAAAAACTCTGGGAATTAATGATGAAAACTAACTTTATTTCAACACTAGCAGCATAGCCCGGCATTGCCCGGTTATGTAAGAGCCCCTGGAGCAGACATGATGCTCGCTGTGAATTTTTAAAAAATTCCTGCCAATTTGTGAAAGATATTGTCGAAAATATGTCATCTTCAATTTGAAGGCGATTTCCCAAAATGGCATGATTTTATCGATTTTTTTTTATGGTAAGGTATTGCATGGAAAACTAACGTCAGAATTAAGTTTCTTAGGGTAACATTAAGCTTCACCATGAGTTTGGTGAAAATCGATTGCAAGTTGCGAAAACTACAGCAGAAAATGTCGAATTTATCAATATTTTTCAGAACTGGGGAAACTTTTCAAGATTTTCGCTGCGTTAGTTTTGAATTATGACATTGGGCTATGTGTGTGTCAAGATTCATCAGAATCGATTGAAAGCCGTGGTCAGGGTGAGGGTACAACCTGACAGACACACAGACAGACAAACTGCCGTTTATATAGAGAGAGATTCAGCACGAAAAGTACAAATAAAAACATGCACCAATATTTACTCTCTCTCGTACGCACACACACGCACACACACACACACACACACACACACACACACACACCACACACACACACACACACACACACACACAAACAACAAACAACACACAGCTATTAACTGCGTGGTCGATGGCTTGTATTTAAACAATATATAGAGAGAATTAGTAATACATCTCAAATAACATACAACATGAAATCATAGATTATTCAAATCATCACCGCTTCTCGAGAATATTCCATAAGTACCAAATGTCTTCTTGTCTCTAGAGATTAAGCCTTCTTTCTATTTTCCTGAATGACGTGTCAGCTTTCAAGAATGCTTAGTTCCCTTTCTAAACAGAACTAGTCTTAATTGTTATTTGCTAATTATGAAACATCCTTTAGAGCAGAGAATAGTTTTAAGGAATCAAAATTTATGCTGTATGGTATTTAAAATACCTGTATATATATGTCTGTGTCGTTGAAATATATGTCACTCGTTACTGTGTTATTTTCCATAAGCTCATCCGTAAGATCGTGATCATGCTCCCGAGACAAAGGCAAAGGGAAAGAGAGAGAGAGAGAGAGAGAGAGGAAGAGAGGAGTAGAGGGAGAGAGAGAGAGAGGAGGAGAGAGAGAGAAATAAAGATAAGAGCTAGCGATGCGGGGCGGGGCGGGGGAGGGAATGTGAGTGTCAGCGTGCATAAGTGTATGCGCGCGTGCTTGTGGTTTGTGTGTATGTATGGATGCATCTATGCATCTTCCTCCCCGCTCTTCCCTATATATATATATATAATATATATATATATATATATATATATATATATATATATGTATATATCAAGAGAAAGAGAGAACGGAAGGAGGAGAGGACTTTTGTTAGTTTTGAACTTTGATTGTCAATACAAAATATATATATATATAGATTATATATATATATATATGCACACAGGGAAGCTAAAGAGAATGAGAGAGGAGAGAGACAGAGATAGATAGATAGTTAGTAGATAGAGAGAGAGAAGGAGACAGAGTGAGAGAGGTATAGATTTATTTATGGACAAACTTATAGAGTCAGTCAAACAGGAAGACAGACAGTCAGGCAGCGATATACTTCATGCCAAGATAATTTATTCAGCTAGATTGATTTCATGAGAGAGAGAGAAAAAAAAAAAGGATCGAAAAATATAATAAAAATACAGGAATAAATTAGTAAAGGAAAATCACTTCAAACGAGCATGTTTTGCATTGAACGAAATGACAAAATACCAGAACATCAACTTTCTTTCACAAAACCGAACGTCTATGAGATTAGAGTAACTTCCTTGAGCTAACAAACAGGTAAACAGGCAAACATACACACAAATTAAGGAATAGATAAACAGACTGATAGATACGCAAAAAAAAAAAAAACTAACGGAAAACAACAAAAACTGGAAATTAATTAATTTATAAATTAAATGCGCTGAAATGTGACGTAATAAGCAAATATTATTATGATTTCTGAAAATGAATTAAAAAATATATATATATATATATATATTTAAATAAGAATTTCTAACGTGAGTAAATAATAATTACGAAAGTCGTTTGCTGTGAACATGCAAAATTCCGGGAAATATGTGAATTGCTGAAAGATTATGGTGATATATGATCTGCAAAGGAATATAGATTATATATATATATATTATATATTATATATATGTATATGTGTGTATGTGGGTGGTGTTTGTGTGTATCTGTATGCATTAAACACACACACACACACACACATATATATATATATATATATATATATATATATATATGTGTGTGTGTGTTTTATGTATATATATATATTCCTGTGTTTTCTTGTTTGGATTAACTATGTATACATATATATATATAATATATATATATAATATATATATGTGTGTGTGTGTGTGTGGTTGTGTAGGAATAAAGAAAAAATATTTATATATATAAAAAGAATATATGAGAAAAAGAGAAAATAAAAATTTAATGAAATAATTACATATGCATATCCAGTGTTGTATGTAAATATAGAAGTATTCTGTGTTCGTGCGTGTGTGTGTGTGTATGCATAAAGATACACAAACACACACACATACACACATTACATATATACACACACACACACACCCACACACAATATAATATATGTGTGTATATATATATATATATATATATATATATCTATAATATTATATATATATATATATATATATATATATATTCTCTTTACTCTCTCTTTTACTCTTTTACTTGTTTCAATCATTTGACTGTGGCGATGCTGGAGCAACACCTTTAGTCGAACAAATCGACCCCAGAACTTATTCTTTGGAAGCCTAGTATTTATTCTATCGGTCTCTTTTACCGAACCGATAAGTTATGGGGACGTAAACACATCAGCATCGTTTGTCAAGTGATGTTGGGAGGACAAACACAGACACACAAATACACACACACACACACACACACATACATATATATATATCTATACATATATACGACGGGCTTCTTTCAGTTTCTGTCAACCAAATCCACTCACAAGGCTTTGGACGGCCCAAGGCTATAGTAGAATACACTTGCCCAAGGTTCCACGCAGTGGGATTGAACCCGGAACCATGTGGTTGGTAAGCAAGCTACTTACCACACACCACTCCTGCGCCTATATATATAAATTTATATACACACATCCACAAATCGAGCATACTGAAGGAATATATACATATATATATTATAATAATATATATATATATATACATATCGTGACACTCCGTCGGTTACGATGACGTGGGTTCCATTTGATCCGATCAATGGAACAGCCAAATTCACTCACAAGTGTTTGGTTTACTCGAAGCTAAAGAAAATGACACTTGCTTGCCCAAAGTGCTCTGCAGAAGGACTGATGCCAGGACCATGAGTGAACCGACAAACGAAAGAAAGGGCACGCTGCCAGTAACCATTTTGGACCTTCTGCACTTCCATATTTATTCGAATTTCCTCCGCTGGCCTGATTTGAGGCTTGAGATTCCGAATCAAAATGTTTTGATACATATATATGGAAGCACTCCGTCGGTTCCGACGACGAGGGTTCCGGTTGATCCGAATCAACGGAACAGCCTGCTCGTGAAATTAACGTGTAAGTGGCTGAGCACTCCACAGACACGTGTACCCTTAACGTAGTTCTCGGGGATATTCAGCGTGGCACAGAGAGTGACAAGGCCGGCCCTTGAAATAAGGTGGTTGAAAACTAGAACAGAAACAGGAAGTAAGAGTGAGAGAAAGTTGTGGTGAAAGAGTACAGCAGGGTCACACACCATCCCCTGCCGGAGCCTCGTGGAGCTTTTAGGTGTTTTCGCTCAATAAACACTCATAACTTGGATATGTTTCGACCAAATATTGGTCCAGGCCATGCCTAACTTAATAGCACCACCTGATAGGATTAGCTAAATTTATTTAGAATTTAATTTTTTTTTTAAATCAAGTTTTGTGGCATCATGGTCCATTCGAGTAGGAATTTCTTGCTGAGAGAGTTGTATCCAGATATATGTGGCTTGTCTAGTATTCGTTGAAGAAATTTGTCCAGATTGCGTTTAAAAGTGATGGTATCCTTTTCCTCTTTGATATATTTGGGGGACAATGTTAAATAGGCCAGGGCCTGTTGCAGAAAAGATATTGTGTTGCAGTGTATTTATGTGCTGTGATCCTTAATTGGTTGGGAACGTATGCCCACCCCCAGATAATATATATATATATATATATATTATATTATATATATATATATATATATATATATATATATATATTATATATATATATATATACATATATACATATATATATATATACACACACATATATATAATATATATATATATATATATATTATATATATATATATATATGTGTGGTGTGTGTGTGGTGTGTGTGTGTCTGTGTGTATTTAAAACGCCAGTCCTTTCACAACCAACTCATCACCGATATCATAATCGCTTTATATTCAACGAAAGATCAAAGGATGTAATGAAATATTAATTAAAAGTAAATACTGACTAAAATTTTTCAGGTAGTAACGAAGAATGAAAACCCAACCGTTTCCTATTGTTACTGCTGTTTAAATATGGACTGATTCATCGAACGAGAAATCTGTATTTCATTTTTATTCTAAGTAGTTACGAAGTACACCTCACAACTCTAATGTTCCGAGTTCAAACCTCACTACCTGCTGCCTTGCGCAAGTACTTTTACTAAATTTTGCGATAGACCCAAGAGTCGTGTGTGAAGTTTTTTCCTTGCGACTACGATCCATCATTCATGTCTTAAAAGTTCATGATTTTCCTTTGTTCCTGGCAACAGCTCCTCACTGAGGTTTGTATCGTCCGAAAGTTCATCGATGAATGTTCTAGCAGGTTTTCTTCTATTGCGTCTCTCTTCAGTTGGTCCCATAATATTAGCTTGTATGTTACTTGCTGCTTACTTCTCCAACAATGTTCTACAAATTGTAACAGTCTTTGAGCAATAGTCATTATTTTGTGCAAGTTTCCATATAAACTTTCATTTGTAATACGTTGATGTCAGTTTACGTTTTATACAACGCTAAACATTTTGTTGTATGCGCCATCCAGTTTCTTCTCAAATGCTTCTGTCAGGGTCCAAATACTTGATCCTTACAACAAATGTGACAGATGTTCTGAAGAATGTCATTTTGAATTTTCCCGGTAGAACTGACATTCGTTCCATTATTTCTTTCAATTATTGATTAGATATTTCAAAATGAATTGAGTATTGATTGACTGGCTCTTTCATTCATTCAATCAGTCATTCATTCTAGTTTTTCCTTCTTCCATCTTTCCTTCTTTCTTTCCTTAATATATATTTCAAGGAAGCTATATTCCTATTTCAACATAGGCGCAGTAGTGGCTGTGTGGTTAGTAGCTTGCTTACAAACCACATGGTTCCGGGTTCAGTCCCACTGCGTGGCACCTTGGGCAAATGTCTTCTACTATAGCCTCGGGCCAATCAAAGCCTTGTGAGTGTATTTGGTAGACGGAAACTGAAAGAAGCCCGTGGTATATATATATATATAGACACACAAACACCACACACACATATGTGTGTGTGTGTGGTGTGTGTGTGTGTGTGTTTGTGTGTCTGTATTTGTCTCCCCAATATCGTTTGACAACCGATGCTGCTGTGTTTGCATCTCCGTAACATAGCGGTTCGGCATAAGAGACCGATATAGAATAAGTACTAGGCTTACAAAGAATAAGTCCTGGGGTCGATTTGCTCGACTAAAGGCTGTGCTCCAACATGGCCGCAGTCAAATGACTTAGACACGTAAAAGTGTATCTCACTCTCTGTCATTATGGCTTGAACGTATTCATTTAATCTGTCTTTTAAGTATTTCATTCATTTTCTTCTCCCATCCCTCTTTTCTTTCTGCCTTCATCACTACCTCCCTTCTAATTTTACTATATTTTTTCTTCCTACTCCTTCCATTTTTATTCATTAAGCCTATCCTTTCTATTTTTCATTTCAACATTTTTTTTACTCCTTTAGCATGCTTGCAGTAATTTTTCCTGTCTCCTAAATTCCGAATTTTTTCTTACAATTACCTAATCTCTTTCTTGTAATTATTCATATCTATCGTATTTATTCCATCATTCCGTTATTCTAACAAGTCGCGTTCTACAATTCTATGACTACGTGAAATTCTTTTATAGTTAAAACCCAAATATTTTACACTTTATATTTATACTAGCAGTATCGCCCGGCGTTGCTCGGGTTTGTAAGGGAAATAACTATATAAGCATTTTTAGAGAGTTACTTCCCTTATATAATAGCAAAAAATGTATTAAAAATGGGAAAAAATGATGGTAATTTATTTTTTTAATCGTAGACTCATCGTAGACGCGCGCTAATACCCAGAAGGGATCGATATGAATCACGACTATAAGATACCCGGTTTTGGTTAAACTGCACCGCAAAATGTGGGAGTAGTTAGGAATCTAAATCGTAGGAGACAGACACACAACTTCTCTTTTATATATAAAGATTTCTACTAATTTATATACAAAAATATAATCATACAAACCTACAAACGAATCATTGCGTACGAATTTTCTACATACCTTCCAAATACAATTGTTCTTTTCTGTTTGTGAGATTTTCCAAATATTCCTAATGTTTATTTCGTTATTTTATATTGCTTACGTCTTCTTTTAATAATTCATTCAAATACTTGTTACATATTTGATATTTAACTTCACTTTCTTCGCCTAACTTACCACAGCTGGCATCACCATCGTAACCATTCTCACTAAATACGACGACAAATACAACAGCAGCAACTATAGAATATTTTATATTAAACTAGCAGTATCACCCGGCGTTGCTCGGGTTTGTAAGGGAAATAAATATATAAGCAATTTAGAGATGTAAAGTATAATAGCATCTCATATGGCAAACCACAAAGGGGGTGTTACTGTATTTTTTTTTACGTTCTGAGATTTAATAATATATTTTAGAGAGTTACTTCCCTTATATAATAGCAAAAAAATGCATTAAAAATGGGAAAAAATGATGGTAATTTTTTATAAATCGTAGACTCATCGTAGACGCGCGCTAATACCCAGAAGGGCTCTCGATATGAATCACGACTATAAGATACCTGGTTTTGGTTAAACTGCACCGCAAAATGTGGGAGTAGTTAGGAATCTAAATCGAAGGGGACAGACACACAACTTCACTTTTATATATAAAGACTAGCAGTATCGCCCGGCGTTGCTCGGGTTTGTAAGAGAAATAACTATATAAGCATTTTAGAGTTATAGCCAAAAAATAGCAAAAAAATGCATTAAAAATGGAAAGAAATTATGGTAATTTTTTTTAAAAATCGTTGACTCATCGTAGACATTTTTAGAGGGTTACTTCCCTTATATAATAGCGAAAAAATGCATTAAAATGGAAAAATGATGTTAAATTATTTTTAAAATCGTAGACTCATCGTAGACGCGCGCTAATACCCAGAAGGGCTCTCGATATGAATCACGACTATAAGATACCCGGTTTTGGTTAAACTGCACCGCAAAATGTGGGAGTAGTTAGGAATCTAAATCGAAGGGGACAGACACACAGCCTCTCTTTTATATATAAAGATATTGTTGTAGGTGGTGGTAGGGAGCATGTTATACTTATCGTTGATGTGTATGCATGTATATGTGTACCCGGGGACTCACACACACACACAGACACACACAGAGAAACACATTCACATAGACACAGACATACAATCGCACACAGAGGAGCATGTATATTTGGTAAGTGATACGTACAAATTGTGTATATGTTAAGGAGCACTCCGTCGGTTACGACGACGAGGGTCCCAGCTGATACGATCAACAGAACAGGCTGCTCGTGAAATTAACGTGCAAGTGGCTGAGCACTCCACAGACACGTTTACCCTTAACGTAGTTCTCAGGGAGATTCAGCGTGACACACGGTGTGACAAGGCCGGCCCTTTGAAATACAGGTACAACTCATTTTTGCCAGCTGAGTGGACTGGAGCAACATGAAATAAAGTGTCTTGCTCAAGGACACAACGCGTCGCTTGGAATCGAACTCACGACCTTACAATCGTGAGCCGAATGCCCTAACCACTAAGCCACGCGCCTTCACCTGTGTATATGTATATATGTACAAACGTCTGTGTATGTGTGTGTGTGCGTGTGTGGTGGGGGAGTCGCGAGCACACGTCTGTGCTCATACCATTCAATACATGCCTCGTATTGTTACATAAATACATTTTCTTACATTGTATTATCTAATCTAGTCCTCTCGTGGTAAATATAGAAATTATTTAAGGTATATTTTTATTAGAGCATTATGCCGCACTTTGTCTTCCATTTCACCCTCCTCTTCCTCCGCTCCTTCTCCTCCTCCTCCTCCTCGTCGACGTTGTCGTCGCCAAGCCAAATATTTGATGCTGGAATTCTTTCTGAAGTTTAGCACTGAATAACCGTTCTTCTTTATATAAAAAAAACAATTCAGATTGCAGCAGCATCAGCAGATGCAGCAGCTGTATTGAAAGCAGCAGTAGCAGCAGCAGAGACGGCAACAAAAATAATCATAATACTATTAAGAATAACTGCAACACTAACAACAGCAGCAGCGACAACAAAAGGCGCAATGGCCCAGTGGTTAGGGGCAGCAAACTCGCGGTCGGAGGATCGCGGTTTCGATTCCCCAGACCGGGCGTTGTGTGTGTGTGTTTATTGAGCGAAAACGCCTAAAGTTCCACGAGGCACCGGCAGGGGTTGGTGGCGACCCCTGTTGTACTCTTTCGCCCCAAATTTCTCTCACTCTTTCTTCCTGCTTCTTGTCCCCAACTTCCTACGCAACCGCTGAGTCTGGATGCACATTCACCCATCCGTCGATGCTCTCGATGTCGGGGGGTTGACCTGCTTACTCTTCTACGATTCGGACTTCTCCCACTGCGAGCTCTGGGACGAAGACCGCTTCGCTCGCTCAACAGCAGCAACAACAACAGCAGTAGAGGCGCAATGGCCCAGTGGACTAAACAACTAAGCTCCACGAGGCTCCGGCAGTGGTGGGGGTGAACCCCGCTGTACTCTTTCACCACAACTTTCTCTCACTATTTCTTCCTACTTCTACCACAAAGCAGAGGAACCATGGTGTAACCCACTATGGTGTGATAAAACTTTCAGACCGTAGTCTAGATTGCGAATCCTCTGTACCCCAGGATGGTTCAGCTCTCCACCCGCTAAAAGCCACCGTTTACAGAATGAGGATAACAACGTAGCTTTCGCGCCCGTGGAACCGCCAGACTATCGTGTGTGGTGTGGTGTGGGTGGATCTTCAAGTTGCCACACGCATTCTTAGTAGCTTAGAGTAGGCTCGAATTAGAGAATATTCTTTGTGGCTAATAGCGTGAGTCCTGACTGAAAGAAGAAGAAAAAATGAGAAAGAGAAGAAGAAGGAGAAGAAGAAGTAGAAGTAGAAGAAGACAACAACAGCAATAAAAACAACAATAACAATAATTCTTTCTACTCAAGTGACAAGACCTGATATTTTGGAGGAG
>NC_042997.1:24965780-24973280 GCF_006345805.1 Octopus sinensis
TATACATACATACATACATACATACATACATACATACATACATACATGCATACATACATGCATACATGCATACATGCATACATACATACATACATACATACATACATACATGCATACATACATACATACATACATACATATATGCATACATACATACATACATACATACATGCATACATACATGCATACATGCATACATGCATACATACATACATACATACATACATACATACATGCTGCATACATACATACATACATACATACATACATACATACATACATACATACATGCATGCATGCATACATACATACATATACATACATACATACACATACATACATACATACATGCATACATGCATACATACATACATACATAATACATACATACACATACATGCATGCATACATGCATACATACATACATACATACATACATACATACATACATACATACATACATACATACATACATACATACATACACACATGCATACACATTTCATTACACATATGTGTCTTCTGAGAGTCAATGAATTTTTGACAGATCATAACGAGGACCTTGAATATCTTCATATTTTTAAATATTCTGATGTTGGACGACTTCTTTCTTATATTGGTCCTTTTGAACGAATCAAACATTCAATGTGACATCTTTAAACTCCTTTCTAAGTTTTTTCCATAATCTATATTCACACATATACAACCACACACGTATGTACATAAATCAATATGTATGTGGTAACTGTGTGTGTATATCTACACCCCTCCACACACACACACCGTCTATCTAAGTATCTTTGGCGAAATAATGTATCTGGTGGACACGTCTGAAAGGATTAGAGACAAACACTTTCCTCTCTGGTCAATCTCTCATCAACGTTTTAAAGTATCACTTGAAAAGGAAGGAGACAGTAAAGATGCAAGCTTTGTCTAGCGAATGTTTCAAAAAAGGATGGGTGAATGTAGCAAGGATGGCACGTGCGAATGACGAAGCCACCTTTAGCATAATCCTATGAACCGGAAAAAAAAAATTAGAACAGAGAGTTATTTATTTGTAAATAAATGTGTTAATATGTGACATTATTGCCCAGGGTTACCGTGGTCTTTTCGTAGGTTTTTCTTTCCACAGATAAACCTCCCCATCTTTTGGGAACTTTTTGTATTATTTCGACTTTTTTGTATATATCCCAAACGATTTCGATCCCTTTTGATCGTTGTCCCTAATTTTGTTATTTTATTTCATTTTATTTCCGACCCCCCACCACTTCGAAAAGAAAAGCTCTACATTGTATGTGTTCCCTCTATGTTCAGCCCTGTGTGGCCAATAAAGAAAGTTATCCATTTCTCTCCTCTTCGTATGTGTGTGTATGTGTGTGTGTTTGCGCGCGGGCGTAATAGCTGAAAAGTTTTGATTCCCAGCACTGAACATTGGATATACCTTCCATACATATCTTTTATCAATTTACTGTTTCATTCATTGGTCTACGGCCATCTTGAGACAATGCTTTGAAGTGTTTTAGCTGAATGAATTAATCCCTGTACATTTTAAAAGCCCGGCACTTATATTTCTCTGTCTCTTTTCCTAACCAACACCGTCTTTAAAGGGGTGGTGGGAGCAAAAACAAACACATAGATGCACACACTCATACCCACACATATAGACGATGGGATTCTTTCAGCTCTCTCGCCTTGGCACACTAGTACATTACACTTGCCCCAGGTGTCATGCGGTGGGACTGAACCTGGAACCATGTTGTTAAGAAGAACACTTCTTGGCATAATGATCATTTAGTTGTTCAATCAACTGAAGTAAATGGCCATTGAATTGAAATGCACATGGCTGAGTATTCCACGGACATGAGAAGCCTTCATGTAGTTCTCTACTAGAACCAGCGTGACATAGTTCGGCCTCCTTGGAACTATGATTTTTCCAATGCAATCCATCGAACAGGTTTCCGTACAGTTTCCTGCTACCTAGTCTCACTTACTTGGTTTGGCTCGACTCGCAGCCTTCCTATCGAACAGGCTTCCGTACAGTTTCCTGCTACCTAGTCTCACTTACATGGTTTGGCTCGACTCGCAGCCTTCCTATCGAACAGGCTTCCGTACAGTTTCCTGCTACCTAGTCTCACTTACATTGTTTGGCTCAACTCACAGCCTTCCCATCGATCCTTGTTCAAGGTGCCATGCAATTGGATCGTATCCGGAATATCGTTCGTCCGAAAAGAACTGTTTTTCATACACTTGTCGATGTTACGTCTATTTATTCATTTTTATGTATTTATAAAGTATAGAATAAATTGTATTGATATTCATAATAAAATTTATAGCCACACTCATAAGGGAATTCATATATATTTGAAGATGTTTATCTGTAAGCTTATGTTCACGTATATAGAGGAAGAGTGAGAGCGAGATGAAGTGAGGGAAAGAGGTGGATTCTAAATGGATATGAGGAGAGATGGACCAGAGAAAGAATTACTAAAACTAGAGTAAAGACGTCACTCCATGAAATCAATTTTTATATTGCCCGTCTTTCGTATCACTTTCAGATGGTTAATTCATTCGAGTTTATGCGTTCAGTACATGCTACTCGACAGTAAATCCATTGCATCATGATATCTATATCAACATATCAATATAGTCTCGACGATACATATTTATATTATTGTGTTGTGTTATATTATTGTATTATATGGTATTGTTGCATTATATCGTTGTTGTACGTCGTATTATGGGAAAGCTATTGGTCATTCCGTTTCCACCATGTCTGATGCAACTAATCTCTAATCTGTAATGGAACAGAACAATTAAAGTCAATATTTTATATTAAAGTCAATATTTTTACCGATATATAAAAAAATATATTTATATATTTGCTGTTTCTTTGTGAACACTTTTGGCGTGTGTGTATACTGTGTTGTGTGTGTGTGTATATATATATAATTAGTTATATGCATTTTAACAATATATCATTACGCAAATAAAATATTTATTGCTCTAAAATTGTTTCAATATTACTAAGACTCTGTTCAATTGTCCGGCCATATCTAATTCAAATACTCGGGGCAGTTGTCGGTATGAACAATAAGGAAAATACTTGCGCATCTGGAAAATCTGAGCAGCAGTAGTGAATAAAGGTAAGAGTGATTGGATTAATATGAGTTGAAAGAAACCTTGAGATGGGTGAAAACTACCATGAAGAGATGTCTTCTTAGACCCCCTTCGGTCATGAATGACCATGGGATTGCACCTAGAAAGTTACTCTCCTAGACACAAGTCCGGGAATGGTTGTTTATGGAAGACCAGCAGTCGCCCATGCATACCAGCCTCCCCTCTCCACGCCACCAGTGTTATCTAAGGGAAAGACAAAGGTCGATACAGCTTGGCACCTGTGACGTCGCATCTCATTTCTACAGCTGAGTGAACTGGAGCAACGTGAAATAAAGTGCCTTGCTCAAACTCTGAGAAAGGGATAGCGTGTGAGACGTGACGTACTGTAATACACATTTGAGCAATGCAAAATATGCAAGGTGACGTTGATGGGTGCAAACAAATAAGAAAGATATATTAATTTTTTTTACGTAGATAGTTTAATAATCCCGTAGTATTTCAAACGGAAGAAAAATAACAAAAATTCTCAGAGAAATGTAGTGTTACCAGAAAGAAGCCCGTCGTATATATGTATATATATATATGTGTGCGTGTATATTTGTGTGTCTGTGTTTGTCCCCCTAGAATTGCTTGACAACCGATGCTGGTGTGTTTACGTCCCCTTTACTTAGCGGTTCGGCAAAGGAGACCGATGGAATAAGTACTGGGCTTACAAAGAATAAGTGCCGAGTTGCTCGATTAAAGGCGGTGCTCCAGCATGGCCGCAGTCAAATGACTGAAACAAGTAAAAGAGAAAGAGTAAAGAGATAGTTTAATAATCCCGTAGTATTTCAAACGGAAGGAAAATAACAAAAATTCTCAGAGAAATGTAGTGTTACCAGAAAGAAGCCCGTCGTATATATGTATTATATATATGTGTGCGTGTATATTTGTGTGTCTGTGTTTGTCCCCCTAGAATTGCTTGACAACCGATGCTGGTGTGTTTACGTCCCCTTTACTTAGCGGTTCGGCAAAGGAGACCGATGGAATAAGTACTGGGCTTACAAAGAATAAGTGCCGAGTTGCTCGATTAAAGGCGGTGCTCCAGCATGGCCGCAGTCAAATGACTGAAACAAGTAAAAGAGAAAGAGTAAAGAGATAGTTTAATAATCCCGTAGTATTTCAAACGGAAGGAAAATAACAAAAATTCTCAGAGAAATGTAGTGTTATCAGGAGATCATTCTTGTAAGTAAAAATGTATTTCCTCAAAGTCTTTATTTATATACTGCCTTTAGTTTGAAAAGGAGATATTTTTTCCGAAATATTTAACTATCTCTGAATTAACGCGTGGAATGGAATACAATATCTTTTCTCATTACTATCATTAATTGACGCGTCGTTACTTATATTGGTTACATCCTCAACTGTATTGCTTAAAGATATTTACTAACACTTTGTAAGTTATAAACGTACATACATATAGCCGCAGGAGTGGCTGTGTGGTAAGTAGCTTGCTAACCAACCACATGGTTCCGGGTTCAGTCCCACTGCGTGGTATCTTGGTCAAGTGTCTTCTGCTATAGCCCCGGGCCGACCAATGCCTTGTGAGTGGATTTGGTAGACGGAAACTGAAAGAAGCCTGTCGTATATATGTATATATATGTGTATGTGTGTGTGTGTGTATGTGTTTGTGTGTCGGTGTTTGTCCCCCTAGCATTGCTTGACAACCGATGCTGGTGTGTTTACGTCCCCGTCACTTAGCGGTTCGGCAAAAGAGACCGATAGAATAAGTACTGGGCTTACAAAGAATAAGTCCCGGGGTCGATTTGCTCGACTAAAGGCGGTGCTCCAGCATGGCCGCAGTCAAATAACTGAAACAAGTAAAAGAGTAACATATAGACATACCCATATACATACCTCCTATTTATAACAGCATGTACGTATGTATGTATGTATGTATGTATGTATGTATGTATGTATGTATGTATGTATGTATGTATGTATGTATGTATGTATGCAAGTATGTATGTGTATTTTTGAACTTGAGATCATACTAATTTGATGAGCCTACTCTGTCACACTGGCTCGCCATGGTTTGGCAGGGGAGAGCAGCAATAGTAGTTAAGTTGATTACATCGACCTCAGATCTCAACTGGTGCTTATATTACCGACCCCGAAATGTTCGAAATCAGTACACAAAGACCGTCAAATACCTCTAAGTATTTCACCCAGCGTGCTAACGATTCTGCCCGTTCACCTTACACTAGTATACTCTCAAGTTCAAATTCACAGCTTCCATACCGAACCGTGTTTGGTGGATAGAACATACTATAGAGCCTTCGTCCTGCAGTGAACTGAATACAGGCAATCCAATCCAATCCAATCCAGTATATAGGTATGCTTACATACATATAAATATACACCACTCACACGATCAAACACAGGCACCGATGCTTTTGAAAGTAGTTTTTTTTTTAATATCTGAGTGCTCGATATGCATTTGTATAAGAAGTATATATACCTAGACCGTTGAAATTGTTGGAAATACTTCTGTGTACCTTTCTTCGACTTTCCCTTATGTCATATAAGCGCATGTTTTTCAGTCAAAGTGATTTTTTACCTTGTTCTTCGTTGTGCTTACTGTTTAGAAGTTGAGTATTATTATTATCATTATTATTATTATTATTTATTATTTTATTATGATTATTATATTATTATTATTATTATTATTATTTATTATTATAATATTATTATTATTATTATTATTATTATCATTATATTATTATTATTATTATATTATTATTATTATTATTATTATTATCATTATTATTATTATTATATTATTATTATTATTATTATTATTATTATTATTATAATTATTATTGTTGTTGTTGTTATTTATTATATATCTATTATTTATTATTATTATTATTATTATTATAATTATTGTTGTTGTTGTTATTATTATTATTATTATTATTATTATTGTTACTAATTTTGTTGTTGTTAATCTGTATCTGTGTGTGTGTGTGTATGTGCGCGTGTGTGCGGGCGTATGTGTGGATGCCTGTATGTGTGTGTGCGTATGCGTGCGTTTGTATTTTCGGTTTGCTTTTTTTTCTTTCTTTTTTTTTCTTTAATCTTTTCTCTTCCCGGCTTTCTTTTTTCTATCAGTCAAGGAGTTCGCCACCCAAGCTGCAACAACTACAAAAAGACAGAAAATAAGAAAACAAAACAAAAAAGAAAAAAAGGGCGAAGGAGAAAGAGAAGGAGGAGGAGAAGAAGAATAGGCGAAAAAGAGGAGGTAGTAGTAGTAGTAGTAGTAGTAGTAGTAGTAGTAGTAGTAGTAGTGGTGGTGGTGGTGGTGGTGGTGGTGGTGGTGGTAGTAGTAGTAGTAGTAGTAGTGGTGTGGTGGTGGTGGTGGTGGTGGTGTGGTGGTGGTGGTGGTGGTAGTAGTAGTAGTGTAGTAGTAGTAGTAGTAGTAGTAGTGGTGGTGGGTGGTGGTGGTTGGTGGTGTGGTGGTAGTAGTAAGTAAGTATAGTAGTATAGTATAGTAGTATTAGTAACAGGAAGAAAAAAGAGAGGTCGGTAGAGAATGAGATAGGGTGATGAGATAGGGTGATGAGGATTATATAAAAAAGAGAGGAATATGAGGCAGAAGGGGATCAATGAAGCGAAGGTAAATATAAAGAAAGCAAAATATAATAGTGTGTTAGCTGAAATATAGTTAACATTAGAAAACAATAGAAAGAAAAATAATTTAATAGTGTGTTTCATGTACTGTTGAACGTGTGTGTAAAAATCAGCGTAATTATCTGTGTATGTGTGCACGTGTATGTATGTTTGTTTATGCGTCTGTGTGTGTATGTGCATGTGTGCGTGTGTGTGTGTGTGTTTGTGTATGTGTGTGTATGTGTAACTATGCGCGTGTTTAATGTTTACACGACATCTAAAATTTAGATAGCGAAGACAAGTAAGAGTAGTAGAAGCGAATTTAGAAAGGGCAAAGTGATAGTAAAAATTAAGAAATTCTTGTAGAGAGAGAGAGAGAGAGAGGGTTGGGATAGGGAAGGAAGAAGACTGGTATAGGGGAGAGAAGAGAGTGTTTAGGTAATATCCGAATATAGAAAGAAAAGAGAGAGAAAGTGAGATAGAAAGGGGTTATAGAAAGGATGAACGTTTTTAAGGAAGGTACAGATACTATGAATAAAATAAATGAAAAGAAGAATCAGAGATGAAAGAGTTGCGACAGAGACTGAAAGAAAGTGTATATATATATATCTGTGTGTGGTGTGTGTGTGTGTGTGTGAAAGTGAGAGAGAGAAAGAGAGAGAGAGAGAGAGTAAAAATAAAAAAATGTTCAACATGAGAAAGTAAAAATAGAAAGACAAAAAAGTAACTAAA
>NC_042997.1:24978280-24984846 GCF_006345805.1 Octopus sinensis
CCTAGCATTGCTTGACAACCGATGCTGGTGTGTTTATGTCCCCGTCACTTAGCGGTTCGGCAAAAGAGACCGATAGAATAAGTACTGGGCTTACAAAGAATAAGTCCCGGGGTCGAGTTGCTCGATTAAAGGCGGTGCTCTAGCATGGCCGCAGTCAAATGACTGAAACAAGTAAAAGAGTAAAAGAGTAAAGAGTATTAAACCTTCAAAATTATACGATGTTTTCGTCTCCAATCTGTATGATTCTCTCCGAACTCAATGCTGCTCGATTAAACGTTACTCCAAGAACATGTGGAGGCGCAATGGCCCAGTGGTTAGGGCAGCGGACTCGCGGTCGTAGGATCACGGTTTCGATTCCCAGACTGGACGTAGTGAGTGTTTATTGAGCGAAAACACCTAAAGCTCCATCAATTTTAAAATGTAAAGCACTCTTCAGCCACTTATAGAATTTTAAAAATTAAATGGACAATGTAGATTTTTATATTTATTTCATTTGTCAACATTGCAAAGAGGGTAGATATATAGACAGAGAGGTTAATTTTATCATTAAGAACATGGTAGTAAAAGGTCCATTACCCCATTTAATTTTAAAAATTCTATATGTGGTTGAAGATTGCTTAACATTTTAAAACTGATGTAATACTTACATTGTTTAATAAAATGAAGTAGCATGAAGCGATTGTACTACACTACCTTGGATATCCTTGTTGCTTATTTTGATTATAATCACCCCATTTGATTTATATGGATAATACCATGCCAAATTCTGGTACCTTTAACTTAAGTACCATATTCATCTGTATCTAAATTTTGGTGCCTATATAATATATATATATATATATATATATATATATATATAAAATATTTAAGTATGTACATACAATACATATATATATATGCATACATACATACTTACATACATACATAATTTTATATAATGTATATATATATATATACATATACATATACATACATACACACATGCATACATAAATGTATATTTACGTATGTGTATACAGAGTGCGGTGAGTATAGACATCTAAATTACGCAAAACTGAAATTAACCTTGACATCTCATTTTAACATGTATTTATCAAAATTGCATAAAGTAATGTATTCAATAGAATCGCCATTGTCTTCAACCACAGCCTCCAGACGACTTCGGAATCTTCTGCAAGTCTTCTGGATGGTCTTCTTTAAGTTGCTGAATGCTGCCATAATCCTTGCCTTCAGTTCATCTTTGGTGTTACGAGGATTGTTTTGGTCTCTCGCTCAACTGCGCCCCACACATAATAATCAAGGAGATTGCAATCTGGGTAGTTAGGTGGCCAGGTGTTAGGGGTGATGTGGTCGCAGAAATTGTCTGGCAGTCATGACTGGGTTCTTCTGCTTGTGTGGCATGGTGCAGAGTCCTGTTTCCAAACATTGGCTGTTCCAGCATCCACCTCTTAACCCAGGGCAGTACTACCGCCTCCAGGCACATGATGTAGACCATCGTGTTGAGTTTGAAGCTGTGTGGAAAGATGAACGGAGGCATAACGTCACCATCACTAATGATAATTCCAAACACCATGATGTTGAGTGGATGTTTGATTTTTATCACTCTCGGTACGTGTCCTCAGATTGACACCCAAACACTCTCAAATATTCGTACTGGAGCTTCTAACATGAATGCCAAGTAGTACAGTATGTTGCTCCCAGTGCCCAACGGACTTACTATGATGTGTAGACGACACGATCAAAAATAAACAATACACATGCGCGAAATTAAAATATAAATTAAAATCTTACCGATTCCACCTTGTTTATATATACATGGTGGCTGCCCCCACGTTATCGAGTATGGCCATTGCACGAAGCTTAATCAATGTTGTTATCGTGCAATGCCTGTGCAAGAAGATTTTTTTTTTAAAGTGAGGAAAGGCTGTGCACTGAGTCAATCCCACTCACTAAGCAACAGCAGCCATAATCCGAAAAGAAGAGCAAATCAACATCATCGGTAACCACTGAGCCGCAGGTTTTATGTCGGAGTTATCCCAGTTACCTGAGTTACCTTCTCCTAGAAGGATGCTCTAACAAAGGCTAGGAGTCCTTCATTCACCAATGGTTTAACCGCGCGATCGGGTATTCAGTCCGATTATTTCTATGTCCCCGCGCATTTATACATACAAACATACATACATGCATACATACATACATACATACATGCATACATACATACATACATACATACATACATGCATTTATACATACATACATACATACATACATACATACATACGTACATACATACATAGATGCATGCATGCGTGCATACAAACATACATACATACATACATACATACATACATACATGCATACATGCATGCATGCATGCATATATAACTGATGCCTGCTGATATCTGCCTGCCGAAAATAAATCATCATATGCCTGCTGAATGTCGAAAATCAAAATTATTTACTGCATACTTACTCTAGATATGATAAAGCCGATGTGAACGTAAATATGTTAATCGTTACTGTATTCGTCAGAGTACAAATTCTCCTTTATGACGAATGACGAATGTATGTTCATAACCAGGGCCAGATTAAGACCCGTAAACTCTGTAAGAACTTACAAATGTTGGTTTCCTGATATATGTAATTCAAAATACAAAGCACGATAAAACAAATTAAACGCGCTCCTGGGAGTCGAACTCATGACCTTAATATCGTGAGCCGAATACAGTAACCACTAAGCCACAGGCATTCTGTCTATAGTACCTTTCTCATATCTTCTGATATCCCGACATTCTGCTGAAATCGATTTCATTCCTCTTGTGTAGATGATATAACATTTAAGGTTTTGGCCACTTCGTGCATTTTGGACCTGAACCAAATGCTAGTTATATATAAAGTTCCCGTAAGGGTTTTTTGAAGTATTTATATATACTACTAGGGGAGAAACACACACACACACACACACACACACACACACACAACACACACACACACACACACACACAAACACACACACACACACTCACCCACACATACACAAGCACACACACATACTCTTTCACTGCCTCTCTCTTTTGCTCTGTCACACACACACAAGCAACACACATACACACGCGCGCGCGCGCGCACACGCACACACACTCTTTCTCCGCCTCTCTCTTTCTCTCTGTCATACACACACTCATGTATACACATAAACACACACACACACTCTTTCTCTGCCTCTCTCTTTCTCTGTTACACACACATTCATGCACACATGCACACACTTTTTCTCTGCCTCTCTCTTCCTCTCTGTCACACACACACTCATGCATACACAGACACACACACACAAGCACATACACACACACTCTCTCTTTCTCTGCCTCTCTCTTTCTCTCTGTCTCACACACACACACTCATAGACATAGAGACATATTCATATACACTCAAGCACGCATATTATAAACATATTCCACAGGTAGCTACCAATGAAAATGATCAGTTTGCTATTCCTTAGATAATCCTGTACTTAACATACACCTGAAGTTAGATGAAGGTATGGCTGTGTGGTAAGTAGCTTGCTTACAAACCACATGGTTCCGGATTCCGTTCTACTGCGTGGTACCTCGGGCAAGTGTCTTCTACTATAGCCTCGGGCCGACTAAAGCTTTGTGAGTGGATTGGTGGCCGGGAACTGAAGAAGCCCATCGTATATATGTATATATTATATATATATATATATTATATATTAATATATATTATCAGTCGCGATGATAGATTGTAGCTACTACACAAATTTTTTCTCTCCTTGTTTTTTTGTGTCCCTTTCTGTAGAAAGCGTAGGCTCGAAACGTAAAAGCCTTTTTCTATTCCTGAGCGTTATACTAATACATCTGTTGATTTGTACACCACCTGCCATCGTCTTTTGTGTTTATCGTAAACTCGACATATACAATATATATATATATAATATATATATATATATATATATATATATTATATTATAATATATGTATGTATGTATGCATGTTGTGTGTATGTGTGAGTGTGTGCATGTGTGTGTATGTTTGTATGTCTGTGTTTGTCCTTCCACCATCGCTTGACAACTGATGCTGGTGTGCTTACGTCCACGTAACTTGGCGGTTCGGCAAAATACAATGATTGAATAAGTCATAGGCTTACAAAGAATAAGTTCTGGAGTCGATTTGTTCGACTAAAAGGCGGTGCTCCAGCATGGCCGCTGTCAAATGACTGAAACAAATAAAAGAATAATAGTGTTATTAAAAATCTCAAAGTGAAATTCAAGACCGAATCTACGAAAGGCAATCAAGAAATAATTAATTTTTCGCCACTCGGCGGATATTATTCATGTGAGTGATAAGGATATGAGCATGATTACTAGAAGGAAAACAAAGACCGCAAAAATAAAATACTACTTCAACACAATTAATTTTAGGCCAAAAGAAGTGGGTGAAAGGAGAAACATAAACGATTCGGATTGTATTCCTTCGTCAAGAAACAGATAACATTATGAGGAAAAAAGAGAGAACTAATTATTGCGTCTACCAATGCTCCAACTACCACACTCACACACACACATACACATACACGTATATATACATATATACACGTATATATCTATATATATATGTATATGTATATATATACATATACATATACATATACATACATACATACATACATACATATATATATATATATATATATACATATACATATACATACATATATATATATTTATATGCATTAATTTGTTTCTATATATTAATTTCTAGATACTAAAACACAGAGATACACATATATACACACAAATACTCATGTACTTATGTTTGTATTGAGAGAGCGTATATGTATGTATATATATATATATATATATATATATATATATATATCTACATATGTGTCTATGTGTGTGTGCGTGTGTGTGTGTGTGAGTGTGTGCATGTATACACCTGCTAGACCGTTCTATCTAGACATATGAACAAACAAAATAAACAAATAAATACAGAAATATATAGAAACCACCAACCAAAAAAAAAAAAACTAATAATAATAAGTAGAATGGAGTGCCTCAAAGGAAAGATAGAAAGAAAAGAAAAGAGACGATGAAATAAAATAAAAAAAATATTGTTTGTCCATTCTACAAGTTGGTGGTATACACGGCTCAACAGCTGGACAAGCAAAATTCGAACCAATTTCGAAAGAAAAGAAGTTTGAAGAGGGAATGGTTTACACGAGTTTTTAGAGAAAAGGACACCTCGCCCCCCATCACCACACATCACCACCCATCACCACCTAACAAAGTTTCATCAACACAGTCGTCATCGTTGCCTTCTTTCCGTTACTTGTAATCTCATATTTCTCAATTTCAGTGGCTTTAATCTTTGTGCGTGTTTGTATATATGTGTGTAGCTGTATGTGTATGTATATATGAATGTATATGTTTTTATGTATGATGTATGTATGTATGTATGTATGTATGTATGTATGTATGTATGTATATATATATATATACGTGTGTGTGCGCGTGTATATACACACATATATATGTATTATATATATATATATATTAAGGTATGTAGAAAAATACAACATGGACAAGAACGTATAACTCATAGAAGACGATACAATAAACATGGACAGGACATTCGAACCCCTCAGTCTTCAGTCAAGAACCGGATCATCGTAGTAATTTCGGCTATATATATATATAATATATATATATATATATATAGTATATATACATCCGACTCGCGAGATTTCATTTTATAGGCGTAGGAGTGGCTATGTGGTAAGTAGCTTGCTTACGAACTACATGGTTCCGTGTTCATTCCCACTGCGTAGCACCTTGGTCAAATGTCTTCTACCATAGACTCGGGCTTACCAAAGCCTTGTGAGTGGATTTCGTAGGCAGAAACTGAAAGAAGCCCGTCGTATATATGTATATATATGTATATATGTATGTGTGTGTATGTTTATGTGTCTGTGTTTGTCCCCCCAACATCGCTTGATAACCGATGCTGGTGTGTTTACATCCCCGTAACATAGCTGTTCGGCAAAAGAGACCGATAGAATAAGTACTAGGCTTACAAAGAATAAGTCCTGGGGGTCGATTTGCTCGACTAAAGGCGGTGCTCCAGCATGGCCACAGTCAAACGACTGAAAAAAGTAAAAGAGTATACTGTATATATCGATTGCATATGTGTAAAGATATTACATGTACACAGATATACATGTGTGTTTATGCACATATATAAAATATACAAATGCCGATTTGTGTGCATGTTGTTATGTGTGTATGTGTGTGTGTCTGTGTGTGTGTGTGTACACATAGACATACACACACACACACACACACACACACATATCAACACGCATTCACATAAGCAAACATATCTGCATACAAGAAAGTATAGTCTTGAGCAAGGAAGATAACACAATTATACATATATTCACAACCCATGTGATAGTCTTGGATACGCAAAGCTATACTCTTTATATGTAGATGAGTTCGCTTATATGAAAGCGAATGCGTGTATTTATGCCTGTGTTTATGCCTG
>NC_042997.1:24984946-24987446 GCF_006345805.1 Octopus sinensis
AAAGACAAAGAGGAAGAAAGTAAAAGAGAAAAGGAAAAGAAAACAAAGAAAGCGTCTGGTGGCGTTGTGCAATGTGGTGGGTGGGGCAGCATAACAGCGTAGAATGTCGCAGATTCTACATTGCCTATTGAATTCTTACTTTCTACCTCCGGGCAAACACTCTTCAGAGATGCTTGCTTTGAACAAAGACATAAAATCTTGTTTCTCGATAACAGTTTAAGTTAGAATACGTAGGTGGTACATCTGTAGATGACAGCATTATTTTGAATAAGGGTATAGATTTTCAAAGAGAGGAAATTTTCAATTAAGTTAGCCTTTTTATTAGAATTTACAAGTCAGCTAAATAAATTTAACTTAATATTTAAGTTTATTGTTGGATTCAATTTTTTTTTTATTATTATTTAAAACATTTGTTTCTGTGGTAAGTTCAAGAAGTCGTATGAAGTTGGTAAAATAAGATAAAAATTTAATGATAATAATAATAATAATACTAATAATAAAAATAATAATGATCATAATAACAACAACAATACTACTACTAATAATAATGAATTAAAAAGAATAATAATAATAATAAAAATGATGATGATGATGATGATGATGACAATAATAATAATAATAATAATAATAATAATAATAATAATAATAATAATAATAATGAATATTAAATGTTGGAACATCCCTTCTTCATTTCTTCTCCTGGAGGTAATTGCAAACTTGTTTATTTAATTAGAAATAATCAAATACTTTATCGTTTGATGTTATGGTGGGGAATATAAGGAACAGCAACAAAATACTTCGTAAGAGGAAAGAAATGGAAAACAAAACAGAGATTTCCTTTTAATCTCGAGCAACAAATTTTTTTTTTCATTTAACTCTCTTTCTTACTCTCTCCCTATCTCTCTCTAAAATTGAAAACAATTTATATTTTTCTAGAAATTTCGATTCATTTATTCATATATATTTGTGTGTGTGTGTATGTGTGTGTGTGTGTGTGTGTGTGTGTGTGTGTGTGTGTGCGTGTGTGTACATATACCTTCATTCCAATTTAATTCAAATTTACGAAATACGTTGTAGTTCTAATTTACATACATATATACGTAGGTACATTGATACATACAGACGCCATTATCTTAGTCACTTTCTTACGCTGACGGACATAAATATCCACGCCACACACGCACCTATAAACCCACATATATATATACATACATATACATATCGCAGTTTTACTCTCTCTCTCTCTCTCTCTCTCTCTCTCTTTATATATATATATATATAATATATATCTATATTTATATATATGTATATTTTTTTTAAAAACAGGCTCATATATATATAATATATATATATATATATATATATTACATTATATATAAGGGCTTAGTAAAATAAATTACTTTGCCACATACTGAACTCATTAGAAATAGCAGCTAAAGAATTTCTTCAGCTATTTCTAATACTTAAAAGATCTCTCTCAGATAGTGTTTGCCTAAACTAACTCACAAAAGTATGGGGGAAAAAACATTAAAAAATCAAGTGCAAAGGTTATTTGAGAACGTACGTTTCTAGATTAGTCAATTCGACATTTCTTTCTTCAGCTCAGAATTCCTTGAATCGGATTTGGGAACACTGAAAGTCGGGAGCATACCCTTTCGGCTTCTAATCACCTCTAGAATTCTGCCCGAACTAAAAGTGCTATCAAATTCGAATATGCAAGCGAAGAATTTCTGCTCTCCCCTTTCCACCAGCGTGGGTTAAAATTGACAAACACCATGTATTAACGGTCAAAACCGCAGCATTTAGCAGAGAAAGATGAATTATAATTTCAACAATTGAGGGTAAAATTAATTAATTATTAATCAATTTCACCAAGTATTCAGTATGTAAAGGGACCATTATAGGCGAATTCAAAATATTCTAATCTAGAAACGTACGTTCTCAAATAACCTTTGCACTTGATTTTTTAATGTTTTTTCCCCCATACTTTTGTGAGTTAGTTTAGGCAAACACTATCTGAGAGAGATCTTCTTTAAGTATTAGAAATAGCTGAAGAAATTTCTTTAGCTGCTATTTCTAATGAGTTCAGTATGTGGCAAAGTAATTTATTTTACTAAGCCCTTATATATAATGTAATATTTTGAATTCGCCTATAATGGTCCCTTTACATACTGAATACTTGGTGAAATTGATTAATAATTAATTAATTTTACCCTCAATTGTTGAAATTATATATATATATATATATATATATATATATGAACCTGTTTTTAAAAATTTAATCTCCTGTGAATCGAGGTGCTTCACATAATATACTACGAAAATGAGTGGAATTGCGTACTGCTAAATGAAAAAAATAATATTCAAGCAAACATGTGGCCGTTTTCAGAGTCATTTCATCTTCTATTCTTATATTCTTTTAGAATTAAGCTTGTGAGTTTGCAAATTTTCACAACGATGACACACGTTCATTCAAAATATTTAAGATGCTTTAAAGGAC
>NC_042997.1:24992446-25039946 GCF_006345805.1 Octopus sinensis
TATATAAGAATTTTTTGTTTAATAAATAAAATCCAAGGCTGTGTAGATATTAGAGCATTCATAGATAGGTATTACAGCAGTTTCTAGGATATTTATTAATTATATATCTTCATCGGAGACGGTGTGAGAGGATAGTTGAGTCATAGTTAGTTTAGATGTGATACAAATAGAGAGTGAGGTGGAGGAAAGAAAATAGATGCAAGATATGTATGGGTATTGAAGTTGTAAATCCATATTTTAGGCATAATGGTATATATGCAATATTCCAATATCCTATGAATAAAGTCCAAAAGTCCAACAGAGTTTAAAATGAGTCCTTCCAAATATAGAGTTTATAAGCAATGTAAGATTCCCTTATGAGTGAGATCCATCAGATTTTTAAACTTGGTCATTCCCAGTAGAGAAATTATATAGTGTTGCAGAGTCGAAGGTTTTTATACAAAGTCCACTTTAAAGTCCGTTAAAGTCCAATTTAAAGTCCGTTATCTGAATGTGGGTTCTTGCGGAGAAATGCATCACCTTTATTCAATGACTACCTGTGATAATAAAAATCTGCAAGACCTTCTTAAAATTCAAAAGTTGGTGAAGAAAGCAAGATGCGTTCCTTCACGAACTTACCAAGTAGGTGGCCATCCAAAATTTACTTCAAATGGAAAAGAAAAATGTACGCGCGCGCACACACACATTAATATCTTTTATGCCAAACTATACGTATAAAAATAATTTAATATTAAACTCTAGGATTACTCAGAACTTCTTAGTAGAGTTCTTAGTAGAGTTCATTAATTATTGATTTTTGCAGGGAAAAAAGTATTGGTTTGCTCACCGTCATCGTTGAAGTCACTGTCACCATGTTCCATGATTCCTTGAATATATTGAATATATACATATATATACATATGTGTGTGTGTGTGTAATGATTCAAGTGGTTAAATAAATATATTCGTTTATCCTCTGGCTTGTAGGTCTCTTTGGATTATATGCACTGAGATCGACGTTCCTATCCAAAGCTGCTGATCTATACCGAGACGATGGGTTGGGAATATCTCGTGTCTGTGATGGCGACACTCTTGACAAATTTAGGAATACAATTCAATGGTGCCTTTAGTCAATTATGCCTCAAAATTGCTGTTACTACTAATTTGTTAAAAGTCGACTTTTAGATGTTTTCCTAGATCTAAACTCCAGCCCTTATAAACCGTCCCATAACCCAAACGAGAAACTCTCCTCCATACATAAACGGCCCTGTCGCCCAATTTTAGTGTTTAAAAACCTGATAACTAACATTAGTAATATGAAATCAAATTTCTCTCCTTTTAAAGAAATATTTCTATAAGGCAGCCGCCTACTATAAAAAGCCCTAGCTAACAGTGGCTCTAAAGAAAAGTTATAATACAGCCTTTCAAGTAATTAAATGAATCATAAAAATAGATCTAAAAATAAACCTAGGAAAATAACTTGGTTCGCTCCGCCCTTTCTTCCTAAATGTTAAAACTAACATAAGCAAGAAAATCCTGTCTCTTGTAGATAAACATTACTCAATAAATCACAAATACAGGAAGATTTTCAAAAAGATGTTCTACTAAAATAGTTGCTGCTTCAATATGAAGAACATTATAGCTCGTAAACAGTACCAAGATACTACACTCAACTGTAACTGTCGAGACCCTGAAACTTGCCCACTTGGCTAGGAGTGTATGATAAATTCTGTCGTGTACGTAGAATTAACAGCAACGCTTCAGGGTACCCTAAAAGAAAAGAATAATTACATCAGGTTATGTGAAGGCAATTTCAAAAGAAAAAGAAAACGTTATGCAAATCGCCTATCTTCCCGACATATCAAGAAAGGTAATGTCATTAAATTGGTTGCCACGTATGAAGTTTGATGACCAAATCCACACCACGTACAATTAAGTGGAGAATCGTGGAGAAATCCACGCCATTTATGAAAGGTTCTTAGAAATGCAACTTATGCGTAGCAGACATATCACATATTTCATTTAGATACAATAATTTCACTACGCTGATCACTTCCAGATAGGAAATTTTTAGCAGGTGCAAGCACATAGGCACGTTCATATTGTCGAACTGGAGGATGCCACCTGCTCCGGAATGAGTGGCTGTCTCTCAGATTTTGGCAGCTTTTCTGTTATATTGTTCTACAACAGCTGCATTAATTATGGTTTCTGCAATCAAGAAGGATGGAGATCTTGGCTTTCTTTCTTTCTTTTCTTTCTTCTCGTTCCACTTTTTGCCTTAATATTTTTCATTTCTTTTTTCCTTCTAGTTTTTTTCTCATTTTCTCAAAGTCCCGCATCGTAACTTTTAAAGTACATATAACATGTAAGCAAAGCCTGATCGATAGTTTGTAGATACATGGCGTGTTTTATAAATGTACCTTTTTCAAGTATCGTAAAATCATGAAATTATCAGTACTTCTTTCGCAATTTGTCTATTAAATGATATGTATCTATCGCTGGATAGAGTACATTTTTTGTTAATCCTACCCGTATTAGATTTCTCTATATACATATACATTCATATCAGTTACGTTTGGAAAGCGTCTAACAATGCAAAAGAATGTATAAATATTTAAAAAAATGAACAAATATTAGTGTTAACATAAGTATGATTTAATCAATTCTTTATATTTTAGGGAACATATCCATCAGGAGAAACAAATATTTAAGAGAATTTGGTAGCTTTTGTATCCATTTGGGTGCCGTGGAAAGCTTTGTGTTTAATATTCAGTATTCATTAGCATCTACAAAACAAACTGCATCATCATCATCATCATCATCATCATCATCATAATCATCATCAATTTTAGTTGTCGTTGCATTATTAGTCGTAGTAGTAGTATATAGTACTCCTTTGGTAGTCTTTTACGTGAAGATACACAAAATGCTCATTATACACAGTATACTTGAAGAAAAATCGACCTTATGCGACATGATATTAAGCCATAACTTCTTTTACTTCAACAACTGAGGTAGAAACAGTTGCGCCGTAATGTTTTGGACATACACACACACGTGTACATGTATATAGGCGCAGGAGTGGCTGTGTGGTAAGTAGCTTGCTAACCATCCACATGGTTCCGGGTTCAGTCCCACTGCGTGGCATCTTGGGCAAGTGTCTTCTGCTATAGCTCCGGGCCGACCAATGCCTTGTGAGTGGATTTGGTAGACGGAAACTGAAAGAAGCCTGTCGTCTATATGTATATATATATATATGAATGTGTGTGTGTTTGTGTGTCTGTGTTTGTCCCCTTAGCATTGCTTAACAATCGATGCTGGTGTGTTTACGTCCCCGTCACTTAGCGGTTCGGCAAAAAGAGACCGATAGAATAAGTACTGGGCGTACAAAGAATAAGTCCCGGGGTCGATTTGATCGACTAAAGGCGGTGCTCCAGCATGGCCGCAGTCATATGACTGAAACAAGTAAAAGAGTAAAGAGTAAATAAACATAAACATACAGAAACGCTCGCCTGCACACACACAGTTGGGGTCACATGGATTGGTATAAAGAGTAATGAAAGGACGTGAGTAGAATAAGGCTTACATATAAGTTTGTATATTTTCCAGAAGTGTATACAAATATATTTAAATCTTATTTCAAGGTTAAACAGTGAAATCGATAGGACGGATCCATATGTTACACCATTCAGTAAACCACAAGTTCTGGAATAAATGAATTGATGCATAACAAAATCTTTGTAGCCTGGTTTTATGCGGGGCAATATCGTGTGCTCTTTCTTAACTCGGTTTTGTGTGTGTGTTTTTTTTTTTTTGCACGGGTGAATAAACGGGAAACGAGTCGAGAATCTAACTCGATGGAAGATAAAATGGTACTGTGTATTTTCTATGTTGGACTTGTGTTAGTATGATGACTCGGAGTAGTGCTCTGAATCCATGTAGTGATTTAGAGAAAGAAATATTTTTTTCTATCTGAAGTTAAATACTTGTCGAACGCGTACGGTCGTTCAAAAAGGTAAGTGAAAAGTCTGTATGATATTACTGTATTTGGATCAGATTCTAGATTTGGGAAATTCTACGGTACTGGTATGAGAAAATTGATGGTGTGTGTGGGGGGATTCATCAGTAGTTTCGTCGCAAAGTTCGAGTTTATTCATGGAAGAAAGTATGACATTTCCTTGAAATCAGGATAGAAAACAATTGGTGAACGCATTCGCCCAAATCAATATCTGACAGTGGTGGATATTTCGTGGCGTGTTTGATAAGTTGTGACGTGCTTGACTACGCTATTTCGTGACGTGTTTGATAGACTGTTAAAATGAATCAAAGTAATTATTCCTTCTATAATTATTTAGAAGAATGGAAGGATTGTTTTACTGATTTAGACATTTCAATCTCTTGCAACGTAAACATTTCTCGTGTGGTTATTGGTAAATCATTCAAATCCAGTAATATCACTGCGACTGAGGGGCGATAAATAGCAATATAGGTGTCATCAATTAAAAGTGTGCGATATATTGAAATTAATAAATAGTATAAAACATCATAAAAGAGAAAGTTATAATCCATAACATCATTGTAATTTTATATTGTAGGCAAGTTACTCTCAATATTAGAAAACTTAAAAATTAAGATATAGCTCAGTTACCAATCAAGCAAACAGCACTAGAATCTAATAAGGCAAAGTATATGAAGGCAAAATAATAATAAACCAGAGTTTGATCAAGTTTCTTAAAGCAGAGATTTGTAGTGTTGCTTCATGATACAAGAAAAGTATGCAGATAATATGGATTATAATAATTTGGTGATGATAATTAATATATGCTTTAGGATAAAAATTTGATGATAATAATTAATATATCTTTGATGATAACAAATTTGATGATAATAATTAATATATATTATGCATTCGTGTAGTGCAAGTTCCATAGCAAACGTGAATTTCTTTTTATTTTCGATAAAATATCAGTATTAAATATCATGTAATTTGGCATGGCTACATCAATGATCTGACAGTATTTGTCTCTCTTATTCAAAATGACAATATCCGGACGACGGTGTTCGATTACACGATCCGTCTGAAAATCATAGTCCTAGAGTATCGTTATTTTCCCATCATCCTGCATATCTTTACTTGGTACATGCTCATAGCAGTTCTCTGTTACTTCATATTGGTATTTATGGCATAAGAGCCAATGAAGATACACACACACTTCATCGTGGAGACGTTTGTATTCGTTTTGTGCAAGGCTCGCACATTCACTTACCAAGTGGGTCACATTTTCCACACTCTTTTCCCAGAGTCTGGGTGTTAGAAGTTTTATAGATGTTATACTTCACTGAATTGGTAGCGAGAGCCTGGTCTTGTGCAGCAATGATCAAGCTTTCGGTGGTGCGCTTCAAATCACCTCGCTCAAGCCATGCCCATGATGCTGTATTATCCTTAACGTCCTGCGTATTCCTTTCAAACTCTCCATGCAGTCTCATTTCAAGAAGGTCTACATTTCTCTTCTCCTCAGCTCTTTGGTTAAGCTCTTGCATTACCTATCATTTCATCTGCATTTACACCCATATCTTTCGCGGCGTATTGCAACAGGTCTTCATCACTATTTATTAAATACTCGGCAAGCGTTCTCCGTTCACTCCTTATACAATGGTCTATAATCGGAGGCGCAATGGCCCAGTGGTTAGGGCAGCGGACTCGCGGTCATAGGATCACGGTTTCGATTCCCAGACTGGGCGTTGTGAGTGTTTATTGAGCGAAAACACCTAAAGCTCCACGAGGCTCCGGCAGGAGATGGTGGTGATCCCTGCTGTACTCTTTCACCACAGCTTTCTCTCACTCTTACTTCCTGTTTCTGTTCTACCTGTATTTCAAAGGGACCGGCCTTGTCACTCTCTGTGTCACGCTGAATATACCCGAGAACTACGTTAAGGGTAGACGTGTCTGTGGAGTGCTCAGCCACTTACACGTTAATTTCACGAGCAGGCTGTTCCGTTGATTCGGATCAACCGGAACCCTCGTCGTCGTAACCGACGGAGTGCTTCCACAATGGTCTATAATAAATGGTCCTCTGTCACCATTCTTTCTTTTCCTATACAATCTGTTTACGTTTGCTTTAGGGTGTAGCGCCCCATGCAGCGTCATCAACTTTCAATTTCTTCTGTCCAGTATGACATTGCCTCTTTAGTAGTCCATTTAACGATCGTCGCACTATATCTGACCACCACAACTGCCCAAATATTCATTGCAGTAATCAAATTTTGGCATTCAGACTGGATTTCAACACCATCTTCATCTTTTCTTGATATGCCTCGCTGACCTTGTCTTCCATTTCACTGTTTAGAATGTCCCCCAACTCCAAAATCCCAAAATATTTATACCCAAAACCACCGATCTCTCCTGATGGTAACCGCAACCCTTTGCAGGCTGCTTTCTTCCCTCTTTTCATATTAAGTACTGAGCATTTGATAATCCCCAATTCTATACTGCAGTCCCTACCACACTTCTGGACTGTTTTGGTTAAGGAATTTCAGGTCAGCCATAAACAGAAGATGGTTCAATGATGGGCCTTTCTTCCCACATCGGTAACCCATCTTAAATTTCCTGTCATTGTTATGGGTATGCAATTACACAAAGTAAAGGAGAAAACGAATCACCTAGGAAGATCCCCTTTTAATATTAACATCTCCAAGGAATACTTTACTTGAGTACAATTTGGTTTTCCATACATTACTTTATTATTATTATTATTATTATTATTATTATTATATTATTATTATTATTATTATTATTATTATTATTATTATTATTAGGCGGCTAGCTGGCAGAATCTTTAGCACACCAGACAAAATGCTTAGTGGCATTTCGTTTGCCATTACGTTCCAAGTTCAAATTCTGCCGAGGTTGACATTGCCTTTCATCCTTTCGGGGTCGATAAATTAAGTATGAGTTATGCACTGGGGTCGATGTCATAGACTAGTCCCCTTCCCCAAAATTTGAGGCCTTATGCCTCCAGTAGAAAGGATTATGATAATAATAATAACAATAATAATAATAATAATAATAATAATAATAATAATAATAATAATAATAATAATAAAATTATTATTATTATTATTATTATTGTTATTATTATTATTATACAAGAAGTAGTAACAGATCGATAATCACCATATAATAAACTAATCCTTAATTGATTTGCAAAGACTAAAATCTAAAGTTAATGCAGCAATTAAAACGAGTATAAAGGCAGTACATGAGATATCTACAGTGAACAACTCAAAGAAAAAAAAGTTTTACTGGATCGAATGTCTTTTGTATGTAGCACACCGTATGAATTGTCGGTAATGATACTATTTTCAACGGGACAAAACAAGCATCACCTTTCATAGTACAAGATAGAGGTCGGATACTTTGAAAGAAATACCTGCAATTCCTACAAATAACATGACAAAGGTTGCGTGTTTAATAATAGTATAAATCGCCGCATTTCATCCATACACGTAAACAAATATATAAATGCACAGACACATATATACATATGTACACACACACACGCACACAGATACACATACATATATATATATATATATACTTATATATACTTACAAACACACACACATACACACACACACACACATATATATATATATATACTTGCACATGCTTACACACACATCGAGCATATATACATTTATATGTTCTGGAAGTATATTATCTATAATTCCCGAGGACGGTGAGCTGGCAGAAACGTTAGCACGCCGGGCGAAATGCGTAGCCGTATTTCGTCTGCCGCTGCGTTCTGAGTTCAAATTCCGAGGTTGACTTTGCCTGTCATCGTTTCGGGGTCGATTAAATAAGTACCAGTTACGCACTGAAGTCGATGTAATCGACTTAATCCTTTTTGTTTGTCCTTGTTTGTCCCCTCTGTGTTTAGCCCCTTGTGGGTAGTAAAGAAATAGGTATTTCGTCTGCCGCTACGTTCTGAGTTCAAATTTCGCCAAGGTCGACTTTGCCTTTCATACTTTCAGGGTCGATAAATTAATTACCAGTTACGCACAGAAGTCGATGTAATCGACTTAATCCTTGTTTGTCCCCTCTATTTTTAGCCCCTTGCGGGCAATAAAGAAATATAAAACAACTAATTTCGAAACCTGAATGGACGATACTGACTTTCTCGACAAGTACAATAAACCAAGTGAATCTATAAACCTTCATTGTAACGACCCCAGGGACGTAATCGACCACCTGCTACTTCACTTATCATGTAGACTACAAAACCTTTATGCAAACAGAAAAATATTAACTGACGCAGCACCTAGCAAGCGATACCCTAACTAAAAAAAAGAAAAAAAATGCGAAACACGACTTACATTGAACACACACAAGACGACTGTGAACAACAACAACAACAACAAGAGCAGCAATAACAAAGAAAAAAGAAAAGGAAAAAACAAAAGACAAATATATATTACGTGGTTCACACTTCTATGCAACATTAAAATTTCGTTTCTCTGAAACACATCCCCGCCCAAACGTAATTACTAAATATACATGTGTTTATTTATGTATATGCTCGTGTATATATATTCATGTGTGTGTGTAAAAGAGAGAGAGAGAGATAGAAAGAAAGAAAGGGAAAGAGAGAGAGAATGTATATGTGTGCAAACAAAAGAGACTCAGAGAGAGAAATGTAAGCATATAGGTGTTAGTGATGGTCAGAAATGTCTTCTGTTTTTCTCTAAAAGACTAACAAGCGTTTCAATGTTTATGATTAGGTAAAAGCTATTTTCCCTACCTAGAGTCGACAAACTTAGCTTAGCACAATGTTGATTGTAAATAAAAGTTTCCTCGGAAGGTTTAACACCAACAAAACGTGTTAATCAATGAAATTAAACACCTAGCTACGTAAACTGTGAAACTATATCTTTCTTATGCTTAATCATTATCGGTATTAACACTCTTAGCCACTTCGTACAAGACAAACTTGAGAAAAGAATTCGACTTTGAGATCATGAAAGAAAAAAAAAAGAAATAGAAGTAACAACAACAAACGATGCTAACCGTGACTTTTTGATGATAATACTGATAATGTTCCTAATGGTCTTCATTATTATATTTATGATGTTGCTGATAGTGATTATAGTTATCACGATTATTATTAGGATACTAATAATGATGATAACGGCAATCATCATTAGCATGATCACGATCATGATAATAACTATTACTACCTATGTTAGCACAATGCCATATATCTTGCTTGAAGATTCAGTCGGATTAAAGACTCCTAATATAAATAATCCTCACACATATAAATGCCGCTTACAATCATCGGAGTGATTTTAAAAGAAGGAGGTAATGGGATATAATTTAATATATATTTCAGATTTTGGCACAAGGCTTTGAGGGATTGGTTTAAGGTGATTGCATGGATCCCAGTTCACAGTTGGTAGTTACTTTATCGACTTCGAAAGGATAAAAGGCAAAGTCGACCATCTTCTCGAGCAACGTCTGGCTCATAAGGGCCGTTTTCCCGGTTTCCTTGGTGTATAGGTTCCCCACCTGGACGGGACACCGGTCCGTCGCAGGTGAGCTGCAAGATGCTGGAGGAAAGAGTGAGAGAAAGATGTGGCGAAAGAGTCAACAGAAGTTTCGCCATTACCTTCTGCCGGAGCCGCGTGGAGCTTAGGTGTTTCGTTCATAAACACACACATCGCCCGGTCTGAGATTCGAACGCGCGATCCCTCGACCACGAATCCGCTGCTCTAACCACTAGGCCATGTGCCTCCACGGCGGGTATAATTTAATATTAGAAATCTTCTTATTGTATTCTTTTCTACTCCAGGCATAAGGCCCGAAATTTTTGGGAAGGGGCCAATCGATCACATCGACTTCAGTACGCAACTGGTACTTAATTTATTGACTGCGAAAGGATGAAAGGCAAAGTCGACCTCGGCGAAATTTGAACTCAGAACGTAGCGGCAGACGAAATACGGCTACGCATTACGCCCGGCGTGCTAACGGTTCTGCCAGCTCGCTACCTTGAGTATTCTTCTATTACTTTCATTAAACCACTTACCTACAAAACATCAACCAATTCCCCCCTCATCACAGTTGACGATCCAAACGTGCAAATACAACTGGAACAATATAGTTTTATATTCCTCAAAAAAATTATGGGGAAAGTCACCACAGATGTAACTTTGGACATAGGTCTGCTCCACTGATGGTAAAACGAGACCTTTTAAGAAACTGCATAAAGCCGTAGAGGTTTGCACATCCCTGTTAGAATTATGAAGTAAAGGCACCCTTAAGCAATACATATTACACAGCCACAAAATTAACAACAACAGGGGAGGCGCAATGGCCCAGTGGTTAGGACAGCGGACTCGCGGTCGTAAGAACGCGGTTTTGATACCCAGACCGGGCATTGTGAGTGTTTATTGAGCAAAAACATCTAAGCTCCACGAATCTATGGCGGGTGGGGAGAGATGAATCTCAGTGTACTCTTTCACCACAACTTTCTCTCACTCTTTCTTCCTACTTCTGCCAGAAAGCAGAGGAACCATGGTGTAACCCACTATGGTGTGGTAAACTTTCAGACCCTAGTCTAGATTGCGAATCCTCTGTACCCCAGGATGGTTCAGCTCTCCACCCGTTAAAAGCCACCGTTTACGGAATGAAGATAACAACGTGCACAGTCTATCGCGTGTGGTGGGTGGATCTTCAAGTTGCCATTTTTAGTAGCTTAGAGTAGGCTCGAATTAGAGATTATTCTTTGTGTCTAATGATGTGAGTCCTGATTGGAAGAAGAAGACAATAACAACGACGACGTCGACAATTACAAGGTTAATAACAACAACTACAATAATAACGATAACAACAATAATACGAAAGAAACATGTTCTACTTGACGGCGATGATGTGGCAAGATTGAGAACCAAAGTCTTTTAATAGAACAGTGCACTTTTGGACAGAACTATGTAAGATTTATTAAAATGAAACTTCATAATAGGATATCGGATCATTTTCACAAAGCCACATCATGAACATGTCAGTATATACTTAGTGAAACAGACATGAATAACGGATAGCTTGAAGTGAATTTTATACATCGTGGATCAGTGGTTAGAGCCTCGGACTCACAATCGCGAGGTGGTAAGTTCATTTCCCTGACCGGGCTGTGTGTTGTGTTCTTGAGGAAAACATTTCATTTCGCGCTGTTCCAGCTCACTCGGCTGTAGAAAGGAGTTACGACGTCGCTGGTGCCAAATTGTATCGGCCTTTGCCTTTCCTTTGGATAACATCCGTAACGTGGAGAAGGAAGACTTGTATGCATAGGCGACTGCTGGTCTTCCGCAAATAATCTTGCCCAAACTTGTACCTCGAAGGGAAACTTACTAGGTGCAATCCCATGGTCATTCATGACCGAAGGGGGTTTACACCCTCTTCATACATACATGCATACATACATACATACATACATGCATACATACATACATACATACATACATACATGCATACATACATACATGCATGCATACATACATACAGCGTCGAAGCGCATCCCTTGACCAAGTGTGCATACATGAGACTGATAACATCAAAAGACTTGGAAGGCAGTTCCTTCAGTAACACTCTGTGTCTGATAACATAGAGTACATGCCCAAAGAAGTTGCATGACTCTACCGCAACGTATCATCAGATGAAAGGATGAGCCTATATGAGCAGAAGACTATGCATGGATATGATAGAAGAAAGCTCCGTGATGATATAAACATTGATCATCAAAGCAGTTTATCATGGACCAATAGCCGGATTACTACCTCTCACTTTGTAGAGTATGCGTTCGCAATCCAGGAACAGGAAATATCAACCAATTACCCGGTGCACAAAAGGATAGTGATGCAGGAAAAGCAGTAAAATTGACAACCGATGCAAACTTCGTAGAGTAAACACCGAAGATATCACCCACATCATATGCAGTTGTCTGAAAATGTCATCACGCTACTGTCTACCGATGAGATATAACGTTGTAGCTAGGACACTCTATAATGAAATCCCTCGGAAGGATAATCCCTAGGACAAAGAAATAAAAACCCACAATATGGTAGAATATGGTACCCATTCGTAATGAAAAGGAATACTGGTGGAATGTTCCAGTGAAGATCTCAATAAAATGTAAGCACAGCAAACCTGATATAATGATTTGGGATAGAGAAGATAAACTGTGCACAGTTGTGGAAATTAGCTGCCCAGCGGATGTTAATATAAAACTGAAGATCAGTGAAAAAGAGAACACTTATGCAGAACTATTGAGAAATCTGCAGTTACTCTATCCAGATTACAAGTTCAGGTTTATACCTGTATTTATTGGGGCCCTGGGATATGTAACGCACTGCCTAAATACCGATCTTGAGAAATTAGGCTTCCCAAAACCAGAAAGGAGAAAGCTAGTTCGAAGACTACAGACCCAATCCATCACTAGAAATGTAAAAATCTGTAAAGCTTTCCAGAAGTTCATCATTTAAATATATATGAGCATGTCTAGATATGTAACTCTATGCATGAGATTACATACATAAAACTTACAAGTCTGCACATACATATATATATACATACACACAAGCAAACAAACAAACAAGAATGCCCTGTTGTTGATGTTGAAATTCCAATGAAGGAGTCTTGGAACTAGGTTAGAAACCGGTTCTTTCTCTATTGGCAATAAATCTTGAATTAAACTGAATAATCTTTTCTACTCTAGGCACAAGGCCCGACATTTTGGGAGAAGGGGCCAGTCGATTAGATCGACCCTAGTACGCAACTGTTACTTAATTTATCGACCCTGAAAGGATGAAAACCAAAGCCGACCAAGGCGGAATTTGAACTCAGGACGTAAAGACAGACGAAATACCGCCTTGAAATAAACAGAATAATGACATACATATATACATGCATGCATACATAACGATAATATAAAACACTGTATTCATACAGCCACAATATCTTAACTTCAGAATTCCAAATTTGCTAGATGGGAAAATTAACAAACCCTTCCTCTGACTGCGGAATTTTACATCAGAAATGCTCATAAATGCAAATTAACAGCAAGTTATTTGGTTGTTACTTTAATTTAATTTCAGTTGTTTACTTTGTTGTATTTTGTTATTCTGCTGAATGAATCATAGCAAAGTACTTATTTCTTATTACTACTTAAATGAAAATATAACCTTTGATTTATTTTGCTTCATATATATTTCCGTTTCTCTCTGGCACTATAATGTGTTCACCAAACGCAGAAAATCTGGAAATTGCTTCAATCTACAATGTAGATTTTTTACCGTCTTCGTTACAATAAGTAAAACAATATTAATTAAATTCAATTAATAATAATTAGTGCTTACTTTTATAGTATATACACAAGACCAGTTTAGTTGTTTTAACTTCTTACATTGGCTACAACTAGTTATTTGACAAGTCTGTAAGAGAGACCCTATGTAAGTGCTTTGTTTAGTAATAATAGAAAAATCTCTCTACAGCCCTGAAAAGCGGGACATATTGACTAATGTATTCTGGTATATGCTGCATCTTAGGAGAAGGCCAGATTGATCAGGGTCAGATTGATCAGTGCCAGAATGCTTTGAACAAGGATTTCCTCAATCAAGGCCATCTTCAAGTTAAGCAACAACAGAATCCGATGGCTATTTTTTTTTATTATTTCGTGTTAAAATACTGTAGTGTTAGAGACCTTTCAGCATAAGAGACGAAATATCTAGTAGCATTTGACTCGATTACTGGGAATTATATAGTTGTTGTTGAGCTGTAGGTCAGTCTTGACCAAGCAACTTCATGATCAAATGCATTCGAGCCATGACTTTCTTGCTTTTTTTATATCTATGCTTACATGGTTCAATATGTCCATCTTTAAGAGATTAGAAGGTGTTTTGCGGATAAGATTTGGTAGCTATTTTTAGCAAGTCCTGAGACCTAATAAAAGCTCTCGGATGGTGTTCGATTAAAATTGTGAAGTCAAATATCTCCTTTTATTCCACAATGCATGCCTATATTCTTCTTTGCATCATAAGTCAATTCTTTAAAGAATTCTAATTTAAATGTGTCACTGAAATTTAATATGCTTTACGTGTTCGTTACCACGAAAATGCATTCAATTATTTAAGCAACACTTCAAACGCATTATTTAGGGACTGTTGGGTTAACGAAGGTTGAATATTTGAATTCCTATTTCCACATTCCTGATTGTAACTCCTAATATCCTCAAAAGGTGAAAATACAAGGTTCTTGTCAAAATATTGATTTATCGTACAAATTTGTTCGTTTTTTATTTTTCTTTTGGCTTGGTACTCCATCAGCATTTGTCTGAAAAGAGGTAAAATGTATTCAGATTTTAAAAATAAATATAAATTTTAAGGAAAGAACAGAGCTAAGAAAATAAATAAAGAAAGCTCTAAGATAAAAAATATTCTTGTTTAATTCAAATAATATAGGAAAACGTTAAAATAAATGGATGAAAAAAACCCCATAAAAAACAAACGACTTTATTAAACCACATAATACAAAGAAGATATTGGATTCAAATTTTGGCACCAGGCCAATAATTTCGGGGGAGGGGTAAGTCGATTATATTGACCCCCCATATTGTCCGGTGCGCCAACTATTCTGCCAGCTCGCTGCTTTAATACAAAGAAGATATTACAAATGAAAGTTACCAACCGTCTCAGTTATTTATTTCAAAACTTCAAAATTGAAGGTCGCAAATGTTACGCGTATGTATAGCCGTGTGTATTTCTACGTATAAAAGCGCATACGCATTCTTCGTTTGGAACTCAATATTCTTTATCATATATAGTTTCTCAAGAGTTTATATTCTAGTAAATATACCACCCATAACTGTAGAGTTCTAAATAAATTAACAATAACCCCAACACTTACTTTTACATCATATAAACGTATAAAATCAGAACAACATTGAACTGAAATATGTCAAATTGAACACATTATATAATATTGATCTATGGCTTACGAACACTTTTCTTTAATAATCACTGTGCACCTGACGTATCTATAAAATGTATTTATGTTTGCCCCGATGGTCAATATACGACAATATTACTCCTGCTTCATATGCTTTTATCACTAACTCAGTTTCTTAACAATAAATAAATATGTACATAAATTGAAGATACTATCGTGACCTATATCTCTTGAACCAGATAGAATTTGTGCTCGCAGTTGATTTACGATGATTATAGATCAACTTGCTGCTCTCTTCCAATAGCCAGCCACCGAGTGTCCATGCCAAAACACAGATGAGACAATATATTATTAGTTGTTGCTGTCGTTTCGGATACTTAGTTCACCGAAAATGTTCCACGGTGATAGAGAATCCATTTATGGACATCGTTCTGATTTTAATCTTTCACGCTCTCTCACGCTCTCTCACGCCCTCTGACTATCAGCCTCTCTCTCTCTCTCTCTCTCTCTCTCTTTACCACTCTCTCTCTCTTTCTGTCTCTCCCTCCCTCTTTCAAATATACTCTCTCTCTCTCTCTCTCTGCGTTTCTCTGTAGCTTTGTATAATGTCCTTCCCAAAGCAACAGCAACAATAGCAGTAACATCAGAAGTACTATCAGTAGTAGTAGTAGTAGTAGTAGTAGTAGTAGTAGTAGTAGTAGTAGTTGTTGTAGTAGATAAAATATGTTTGTGTTATTTTCAGTTGCTGTTGTTATTGCTGTTGTTGTTGTTGTTGTTGTTGCTGTTGTAGCGTTGGTCAGCTTCTGATCGAGCTGAATTATGGCATGGCAGTGAAAACCGATCGAACATTCTGGTGGAAGCTCATATGTCTTGCATTCTGGATATTCTATACTTCAGTATGTTAGGCAACCATCCTTATGCACTCTAACATGTAGAGTTTAACCGAGTTGACTGGACAGTGATAGTTAAATCGTAACCCGATTATATTATTATCAATTTCGCTCTCGGATGATTGAGAGATTTTAGTGATAACGACACCAGTATTTTTATAGACTAAAGTTTAGTATAATAAATTGTTTCAGAGCTTCAGTCTTATTTTCTTTATATTTTTCGAATATTTTATAAAAATATTCGTTCTATTGAAATACATAAAATTTCGAAATTGTTCAATATTGAATTATATTCATGAGATTCAAGGAAAATACATGCAGGAAACTAATATAGTGGACCCAGGCATATCACTGGTACAAACAAAAAATCAATCTCCCCGGTTATCGAACTAAGAAACTCGATACTCTTTACTCTTTTTCACTCTTTTACTTGTTTGCGGCCATGCTGGAGCACCGCCTTCAGTCGAGCAAATCGACCCCAGGACTTATTCTTTGTAAGCCTAGTACTTATTCTATCGGCCTCTTTTGCCGAACCGTTAAGTTACGGGGATGCAAACACACCAGCATCGGTTGTCAAGCACAGACACACAAACATACATACACACACACCACACACACACACACACACACACAGAAACACACACACACACATACACACACATATATATATATACAATATATACGACGGGATTCTTTCAGTTTCTGTCTACCAAATCCACAAAGGCTTTTGGTCGGCCCGAGGCTATAGTAGAAGACACTTGCCCAAGGTGCCACGCTGTGGGACTGAACCCGGAACCATGTGGTTGGTAAGCAAGCTACTTACCACACAGCCACTAAGCGAAATCATTTAGTTTGGCATTCTACTATTTCAATGGCCACTTATATTCGTTTCAAATTTTGGCACAAGGCCACCAAATTCGGGGGAGCGGAGAGTCGATTACATCGATCCCGGTGCTCAGCTGGTACTTATTTTATCGACCCCGAAATAACGAAAGGCAAAGTCAATCTCGGCGGAATTTCAACACAGAACGGACGAAATGTCGCTAATCATTTTTGCTTGGTCTGCTAACGATTCCGCCATCTCGACCTCCTACAGTGGTCAGTGATATTAATTTGTTAAAGAGAAGGAAGAAACTCACTTACCATTTCTAGAATTTCTCTACTTTCAAACATGCAATGATTAAATATATTTCAAAGTATCCTCATAAAGGAAGATATTCAGTGGTTAAGGAAAACATATTCAACAATTATTTGAGAGAACTATTTCCTGAAGTAATTCTCAAATATAGATCCGCCATGATCCAAAGCTCTTTGATTCGATTCCAAAGATATTACTCGATAATTTAATTCCTTGTTATGATAATCTTGAGCCTATTCCACCACCACCACCCCACACACGATCAAGCACTCACAAAGTACATGATCAGTGAAGGTTCACCAAAGTACATGATTAGTGAGGGTTCACAAAGTACATGATTAATGAAGGTTCACCTGGATCTAGGATCCCCAATACACGACACCTTAGAGAAATGTCTGCTTTATAGTTTCGAGTTGACTAAAGTCTCCTGAATGGAATTTCTTAGACGGAATCTCTCTTCCAACCAATTCTCCCTACCAATTCTCTCTCGCTCTCTCACGCATATATATATGTATGTATACATTATCATTGTCATATACGTAGAGTATGCGTGTTGAAAAACTCTTTTAAGCTGCGGTATTTCGCCCAGAGAAGATCCCTTTAAAGACGTTGAGTGCCAAAGGTCGCTTTAAAGACGTCGTCTGGCTTTGAAGTATACTGTGTATTTTTACACTCTATGTATTTAAAAGGACTTTCTCTGGACGAAATAACACAGCCTAGAAACATTTAATAATACGCATATATTAAGTATGCGACATTGATAATGTTTAAATCATAGAGCTGCTTCTAATACAAAATTTACGCTTTGTATTTGCGTATGAATGTCCGTATATATGCAGGTATATAAATATTTCTTTACTACCCACAAGGGGCTAAACAAGGACAGATAAATATTTCTTTACTACCCACAAGGGGATAAACAAGGACAGATAAACGGATTAAGTCGATTACATCGACCCCAGTGCGTAACTGGTACTTAATTTATCGACCCCGAAAGGATGAAAGGCAAAGTCGACCTCGGCGGAATTTGAACTCAGAACGTAACGGCAGACGAAATACGGCTACGCTTTTCGCCCGGCGTGCTAACGTTTCTGCCAGCTCGCCGGTATATATATCTGTGTGCTAAATGGTACAAGCGTCTGCGAGAAATAACTGTTAGATTTTTTTGCGTTCAAATTCGAGAGACGTACTTTTGTCACTCTCATCATCGTAAATGCAGCCATCCCATGATTGACCTGTTTGAAATATGTAAACAACGACGATATCTTTCACAAAAAGTATAACATAAAAAAAATAATTTAATGAAAACTTCATGCACAATGATATAGATATAATTAATAAAATTTGTAGATTATAAAGCAATGCTTGACCGAAGCTAATATCTTGAAGAATAATCTGTATTCAATGATTTAAAGAAAATAAATGTTAATCGCGATGGGTTCTGCTAATTCTGTAAATCACACGATTATTTACAGTTCCCATATATTAATTTCTACTCTAGGCACAAGGCCCGAACATTTTAGGTAAGGGGCCAGTTGATTATATCAACCCCAGTACGCAACTAGTACTTAATTTATCGACCTCGAAAGGATGAAGGCCAAAGTCGACATCGGCGGAATTTGAACTCAGAATGTAAAGCCAGACGAAATAACCGTTCCTAGCTGGCAGAACCGTTAGCACGCCGGGCAAAATGCTTAGCCATATTTTGTCTGCCGTTACGTTCTGAGTTCAAATTCCGCCGAGGTCGACTTTGCCTTTCATCGTTTCGGGGTCGATAAATGAAGTACCAGTTACGCATTGATGTCGATGTAATCAACTTAATCATTTTGTCTGTCCTTGTTTGTCTCCTCTGTGTTTAGCCCTTTGTGGGTAGTAAAGAAATCGGTATTTCGTCTGCCGCTACGTTCTGAATTCAAATTCCGCCGAGGTCGACTTTGCCTTTCATCCTTTCGGGATCGATGAAATAAGTGCCAGTTACGCACTGGGGTCGATATAATCGACTTAATCCGTTTGTCTGTCCTTGTTTGTCCTCTCTGTGTTTAGCCCCTTGTGGGTAGTAAAGAAATAGATTAAGTGGGGAGAATGCTAGAAAAGAAATATGACAGTAAAGCCGTATTGGTCCATTTCTATTTTGTACATTCGTTTGGATATTTAACAGAGTTTTATATTTTAAAGATATTCCCAAATAACATATTTTTAAAGATAATTTTGTCGCGTAGAGATGTCAAATATAGAGAGCTGTAAAACCCGATACACACGATTGTGCATCATATTTTTCTAATAAACTGAAACCTTTATCAGACATAGAGCTACCGGTGAATAACAAAACGAGCAGTCTATAATTCAGTACAAGTCAGAGCTGCAATTTGTTTCTTATTCTGATGCGTAAAAGTTTGAATTCCAATGTCAGTGTTATTTTAATATAGCTTCTATATCATTGCATCGTTCCAATAGTCGTGCGCAAGGTCTTAATATTTTGAACTCAAATCCAACGGAGGTCTGTTTTGCTTTTCCTCCCTCCGTATTTGATAGAATAAAATAAATCATCCAAGAACTGGTGGTTTCGATGAGATTATCCAATCCCACCGCCTGCTCAAAACTGCTGGTCTTGTATCTAAAATAATGCAGAATACTTCTGTGAGTATCGAGGAAGCGAAAGAGAATGAAAGGAGAGCTAGAGGAAGTATGCAAGAACCAAGACGCAAGAATATTGTGGAGGGATTCCTGCAAGCGGTAATACTTCATTAAAAAAAAAAAAAACAACGATGTCTAAATATGTAAGGCAAATACTTCTCCTTAATTGACGATAAGTTATAGCATCAATCATATTAACAGCAGCGGCGTATCATTTGAGCGTACACGTGGTTGTTATACATACAAACAAAATCATGAATAGTAACAGCAGTTTTTTTTTTCTTTTATATATATAGACATAGCACCAGCACTCATAAATATGATGATGAATTCTTTATTTTCAAGAATATGTTGGTGATATGTTTATTCAATATAAACAAATATACATTTAGTGTTGTTAGAATTGGACCGCCTTCTAATTGCCATTATAGTTCGTTATATATAGCATGTTTTAACTTCATACTGTATTTCTTATTAGCCATCGAAGAAAATTTCCTTTCTTTCTCTTTCTTTTTTTCATTCTCTCTCTCTCTATCTCTCACAGTCATACACACATGCATACTCACAGAAGCACACACTAACAGACACATAGGCAAGTACGCACACGGACGAATTGATGGTTGAGGTGACAAACAGAAAATTGTTGTTTATATAAATCTATCATTTCCTCGCCATTTGCTTTTATATTTTCTTTCTCCTCCTTCTCTCCACAGACTATTTTTTTAGCATAAAATCATCTGACCTTTGACCTAGCAGACAACATTATCTATCTCTTTCCATTTAGCAGACTCTTACTCTTTCCTTTTGCCCTTCGATTTATCTTCTTTTCACTTTTCACTTTTTCCTTTTCCTTTAGCAACTCCCATCTCATTCCACCTCACATTACCTCACCAATCCTACCACCGACCAACCATCTTCTTCCCTATTTGTCTCGTTCTATGGTGGTTTATATAAAAACCTCATCATCTTAACCATCATGCATCATGTCCAAAGTGCCATTGTCTCGTATGATTAATTTCTGAACTAGCCACGCGTATTAATTCAGCTTCATCGACGGTTCTTATTGACAAATAATAGCCAGACGAGCGACCATCTGTGTCACAGACAAGTACTGATCTATTAGGGAACCAACAGGAAGGTTCATGACATTAGTGGGGGCTTGTACAGGAGAAAGGAAAAATATGACCAGAGTCAGATTCATGTGAGGAATAAAAAAAATAATAATAATAAAAAACTGCCACTACTGCTGCTCTCTATCAATCCTTCTCCTCCTCCTCCTCCTCCTCCTCCTCTTCCTACTACTACTACTACTACTACTACTACTACTACTACTACTACTACTACTACTACTACTACTAATAATAATAATAATAATAATGATGATGATGATGATGATAATAATAATAATAATACTTATAATAATAGTAATAATAAACGATCACTTTCTTTTATTTTTGCCACAAGGGCCACGAATGGGGTACGTTAGAACAACGACAAAAAAAACACCAAGAGTAATATAATTTCCAACATAAAAATAATAAAGGAGGGGGAAGAGAAGAAAAAGAAGTAGTAGTAGTAGTAGTAGTAGTAGTAGTAGTAGTAGTAGTAGAAGAAGAAGAAGAAGAAGAAAGAAGAAGAAGAAGAAGAAGAAGAAGAAGAAGAACAAGAACAAGGATAAGAACAAGAAGAAAGATAATAGAAATGATAATAATAATAATGATACGACGACATCTTGACAACAATATTTACAACGTAGTAAAGAACGCTATTCAGGAAGACAAGAAAAGGATAAAAAAATGTGAAATGAAAAATAAAAAATTTGAAAAAAATAGAATCAAAGTAAATACATATATATATATATATATAAAGATATATATAAAGAGGATGCAGGTTGAAAAATGGCTTTGTATAAAAAAAAATTAAAAAATACATAAAATTTAAAAAAAATGCGAGTAGTAGGGTTAGTTGAAAGCAAGAGAGAAAAAGAGGAAAGAATGAGAAGAAAAAAAATAAAAGATGTGAACTGCAGAAAGAAGGGAAGACGAAAGAAATGAAGAAAGACGAAAGAAATGGAAGAAAAGAATGAAAGACGTCACAGCGAAATATTTAATGTGCTCTCTGTGTCAAAGTTCACATAGCACTGACAATATTTTAGGGTCAGCTAACGCAATGAGCCGTTGATCAACGTTTCGCTGAAGACGTTGAAGAGAAGGCACAATTTCTGACACAGAATCAACCGCTTAACATCAGTATCAATTGCTAAATGTTGCCCGATGTCTCTCTCTGCCGTTCTTTTGCTATTATTATAAACTTAGATTTTCTGAAATTCTTTTAGCTTTTCCTTTTCGATTTTTCTTTACACGGCTTACGCTAGTACAGTGTGCACACGTGTGTGTGTGTGCATGTGCATGTTTGTGTGTGTGTGTGTGTGTGTGTGTTATTTCTATGAGAATATATATATATTATATATGTATTTATGTATATAAATACGTATGTGCATATGTTTGTGTATGTATGTTTTTGACTCTGCGTGAAAACGCTTATGTATATATATACATGCATATATGTTTGTGTGTATATATGTATATATATATATTACGTGATCGTGATATATATATAATATATATATATATACACACACACACACATATATATATATATATATATATATATATACACACACACACATATATATTATATATATATATATATATAATAAATATATATATATATATGTACATATCTACACACACACCACACACATATACGCAAATAGATGCGTACGTATATGTGCATATATGTGCATATGAGTATATGCATGCCTATATATGGATACGTATACATTCATATATATATACATATGTAATTATATGTGTGCGTGTGTGTATACACATACACATACACATATATGAGTGTATATATATAGTTTACACACACACACACACACACACGCACCCACAAAAACACGCATGCGCACACACCTATTTGTATGTGTACTTTTTGAAGTAATATCACGCGTCTATTTTGTACTTTTCTTCCTGTATGGTATTTATCATTATATTCTGTCTTTCTCTCGTAAGGTTATTTATTTATTTATTTGTTCCGTTGCTTGTAAAATATTTGTGGTTGGGTTGTTATTCTTGTTGTGGTCGTGTTGTTATTCTTGTCGTCGGTGTTGTTGTTGTTGTTGTTGTTGCTGTTATTTACTTACGCATTTATTTTTTTTTCATTTATTTGTAATTCCTTGTCAACTTCCCGCACCTTTAAATTGGGAACATTAATCAAAGCTATATGAAATTATGGCCTTTGTTGTACGCATACAACACACATATACACACACACACATACATAAACACACACATAACAAGAAGGCACCTTAAAATGTTTACACACACATATACATAAATACATACACGTATGTTCCTGTACGTGTATTTTGGCAAGAATGTATGTACTTTACGATTCAGAAACACAATCAAACACAGACACATATGCATGTGTGTGCGTATTTGTACGTGTGATGTGTATATATATATATATATATATATATATATGAGTGTTTTGTTTTGTTATTTAAGATAATTTTTATTCATGAAAATATATTTATTTTATATTGACACAGCGTTTCCTCTTAATCTGTGAAGGAGATTTTTGTGGTTGTGAAGTTCATTAGTCTCGTAAGCGAATTAATATCACCACATATTGTAATCTTATAGTGAGAGATAAGGTTCAACATTGTAGTTTTCGTCTCATCAAGGACACGAGCAAGCCTTCACAAAATCCAGCAATTTGTTAAAAACAGCCATGAAATAACATATGCACCATACGGTACCATCTAAAAAAATAAAATACACCGTGTGTTCAGATGAACTAAACTGGCACACCGTCGGTTACGACGACGGGTGAGAGCTGGCAGAATCGTTAGCACGCCGGGTGAAATGCTTGGCCGCATTTCGTCTGCCGCTACGTTCTGAGTTCGAATTCCGCCGAGGTCGACTTTGCCTTTCATCCTTTCGGGGTCGATTAAATATTTACCAGTTACGCACTGGGGTCGATATAATCGACTTAATCCGTTTGTCTGTCCTTGTCTGTCCTCTCTGTGTTTAGCCCCTTGTGGGTAGTAAAGAGATAGGTATTTCATATGCCGCTACGTTCTGAGTTCAAATTCTGCCGAGGTCGACTTTGCCTTTGATCCTTTCGGGGTCGATTAAATAAGTACCAGTTACACACTGGGGTCGATATAATCGACTTAATCCGTTTGTCTGTCCTTGTCTGTCCTCTCTGTGTTTAGCCCCTTGTGGGTAGTAAAGAAATAAGTTACGATGACAGGGGTTTCAGTTGATTTGATCAATGGAACAGCCTGCTCGTAAAATTAACTTGCGAGTCGCTCAGCACTCAACAAACACGAGTCCAATTAATCTACTGGATTCTAAGGAGCGCAGGAGCGGCTGTGTGGCAAGTAGCTTGCTTATCAACCACAGGGTTCCGGGTTCAGTCCCCCTGCGTGACACCTCGGGCAAGTGTCTTCTACTATAGCATCGGGCCGACCAAAGCCTTGTGAGTGGATTTGGTTGACAGAAACTGAAAGAAGCCTGTCGTATATATGTGTATATATATATGTATGTATATATATATATATATATATATATATATATATATATATATATATATATATATATATATGTGTGTGTGTGTATGTGTGTGTATGTGTGTGTGTGTGTGTGTATGTTTGTGTGTTTGTGTTTGTCCCTGTGACTTAGAGGTTCGGCAAACGAAACCGATAGAATAAGTACTAGGCATACAAAGAATAATTCCTGGGATCGATTTGCTCGTCTAAATGCGGTGCTCCAGCAAGGTCGCAGTCACATGACTGAAACAAGTAGGTGACAGTAAGCAACGGGAAAAGACATACTCAGCGTAACACAGAATATGGCAAGGCTGGCTCTTTGAATAACAAGTGTAGTTGAGTACATTCTATTTGAGTACATTCTTCAGTTGGTCTTGAAGCAGTCCAATAAGTATTATACCTACGTATACATCCAGCCTTTCTTCCCACTCTCCTCCCCGTTCTCCATTTATCCATCCATCCCTCCATCCATCCATCCATCCATCCATCCATACATACATACATACATAATAAATACATAGTACGTACATAGGCACACATACACACTCACATACGTACGCCGCACGCATCTTGTGGGCAAATGTAGTTATACAATTGCTTAATATGTTAGGAATGTGCTTTTCAATTTTCTCTTTCTTCCTTAGGATATGAATTCTAAAATTCTATGTTCTTTTTAACTAATTCTTTTTTTTACAATAAAATAATTATTTCTAATTTCATATATTTATTACATAGCTGGAAATTTGACAAACGATGAATGAAAATGGATCTCTAGGCAGTACTGGAAGATAGAGCATGCAGAAATGGTTAGACAGAAATTGACTGACAAAAAAACAAAAACAAATAAACAAAAATATTAGCAGTTTACATACAACATAACAAATTTGAGCAGATTGGTACCATCTGCAATGCACAGAAAAGTTGGTGACCGGTCAGTGTTGACACTAAAGAAAATGAAATTCTTGAGGCTCAAGCATTGAATCAAAGTTCACAGAAGTAAAAAAAAAATAATAAAAGCGGGGCTTTTAATGGACTAGGTATCTCCCGCAGATCCCTTTGTCGACATATGAATTGCTTAAAGTAGAGAAATGAAAAGAACATTCCATTCAATTTAAGCAACTCTGTACCTATTCCGCCCCTGTATATGCGCTCACACACATATATATATATATAATATATATATATATATATATATATATATATATATATATATATGTTGATTCGCTAGATTCTGCGCGCATTTTTTTCTCTCCTTGTTTCTCTCCGTGTTTCTTTTCTGTGTATCTTTCTGTTGAAGAGCGTAGGCTCGAAACGTTAAAGACTTGTTTTATTTATATTCCTGAGCGCCATACTAGTACAATTGTTTGTTTGTATTCCACCTGCCTTCGTCTTTTGTTTATTTTCATAAAGCTTCCCGTTATATATATATATATATATATATATATATATATATATATATATATATAACAAATTAATAAATAAAACATATGCATATATACATACGTACCTACATCTACATGTACGTACCTACATCTACATGTATATATATATATATATGCATATATGCGTACAGGACACCAAAAAAAAAAAAACGTCCAACACAATGAGAAACGAAAACATAAACACAAAACCAAGGAAATGGACATTTTTTATTAAACAACGAAAAAATAGAATACAATCATACAACACAAGGAAAATTTCCCTTCTTCAGCCGCCTCTGTTTCATCTACTCCGCGTAGAGGCTATGAGTATGCAAGTGTCTTCGGTAAAACTAAGATGACGAAGATACCCAAAACAGTGGATTGACAGATTTAGAATTTCTCCGGTTTGGTTTGATTGCATCTCAGTTACTAGTTTCGAAATCTCTTTGGAAGCCATATGGAGCATTTTTCATGAAGACAACATCATAAACTACTATATACATGGATATAGGACCGGGTCGGTCGGGCCGTGTGTGTCGCCTCGCTCCCGCGCGGTCGCGTCGCCGTTCGCTCGGCGTCGCGCCGCCGGGCGCCGGAACACGTCTTCAGTTAGGACTACACAGCCACAGCAGGAAATGTATCAGGATATGAAATGTAAAAGCCGGACTAGACTACTTTATGCGCAACTCCATTGTCTCCCGAGACAAAAAGGATGCCAACAACCTTGATATGTTACTCTAATACGTTAGTATAATTCGTTGTAATTTAACATTTCTTAACGAACAATAGTTTAAATCCTATATTTTTTAAAAATATATATTATCTCAGCTCTTAAACCGGCGATATCCGGCCCAAATATTCCATTTGTTTTAAGTTCAAAATGGCTAGTTCTGGTTTCTCACACCTACCCTACAATGTCATTCTAAAAAAAAATTATCAGTTGCCTCATCAAAATCTCAACGATACAAAATAATGCTTGACTAATTCAAAACAATTTGAATAAATAAGCATTACATTTGACGGAGCAATCTGAAAGCTAAATGGTCATTCCTTTTAGACAGGCATGAATACTCCTAATTCAACAGCATATTCATGTAGGTATTCATACCATTTATTTGTTTACTTCCTCCATTATTGTTCGTCTAACTGAAATTATTTCTTTTTGACTTCGTTATTAGAGAAAATTTAAGCGTTAATTTACATTTAGCATCATCTTTAACCTTAAAGCTGTCACATAAATCTGTGTAATTAGATCACTCTTAAAATGTTTACTACCATTAACAAAAAACCAGTGCCTATGTGTCACAATGTACTGAATAGTTAAGGTGTGTTTCCCTGACAGTGTCTTATTCCCAATTGACAAGAAAATTTAATTTACTGTTTTCTATGGTGTCAACAAGTGAGATGGTCACTGATGGCCATAAACACCCTACTGCGTCTTTCTTTAAGGTTTTGGGTCACTAGCTTGAGACTGTCATTATACATAAAGGTCACCCGCAGGGGAGCTATGTAAACTGATCCTTGTTTTCAGTGAGCCGAATCGTTCGTTTTATTTGTACATTTCAATTTGTATTTCGAAGCTTCTGCGTTTATCTGTGAGGCTGTATATGTGTGATGTCCCCCCATAAAGCTATAACAGTCTACACATCCACACACACACACACATTCAGACATATTCTTATGCTCTTCTTTATACACTTACACATACATGCAATGAAATTAGATTTAGTTTAAATATCAGGCAAATAAGAATGTAATATAAGAGAACAAATCAGATTTATTTTTCCTGTACAAAGATATAGTATTAATATAAATAGTTTCATAAAAGATATTACACTAAGGCTGGTATGTAGGTGTAATATTTTAGAATTGTATATATTATATCACTGTCTCGACTGAAAGTGAATCTTTAGAACTAATTTAGCCTGATTTCTGGGACATTTCTGTATATTCTTGTGATTTACCTTCCATTTACTTCACTTGTTTTGGCCTTACCCACCATCTTTTATACAATATATTCTACACAATGCTTCATAGTAATTATTCCATTATAATATATAATGCAGCACGGATTTTTGTCAGTGAACAGGTTGCGGTCTTAAAGCGACGAAAATATTTTGACAAATTAAACTTAAATGTTGAAGTGGATCGAACGGCTTTTGTGTGTTTCTTAAATGGTTTACAAACACCTTCCACGCTGCAATTGTATATATATATATATAAATGATATATTCTTTTATACTATTACTTATTTTAGTCATTTTGACTGTGGCCATGCTGGAGCACCGCCTTTTTGCCGAAGAAATCGACTTCTGGACTTATTCTTTGTAAGCCTGGTACTCATTATATCGGGACTTTTGCCGAACCGCTAAGTTACGGGGGACGTAAACCCACCAACATCGGTTGTCAAGTGATGGTGGAGGGACAACCACAGACACCAAACACACGAATGTATACATATATGTATATGGCAGGTTTCTTTCAGTTTCTATGTCTAACAAATCCATCCATGAGGCTTTGGTCGCCCCAATGCTACAGTAGAAGAGATTTGCCCAAAAAATGTGCTTTAAGTTTTGTCAAAAGCTTGGTGATACCTGCTCAGCGGCCCACGCAAAGTTTTCAAAAATTTTCATCGTTCTCGATACAATCAAGATCTTGCGCAACTGAAACTCCGAGTATACTTCTGGTCAGCTGAAAGCAGTTTTCTCACAAACTTGGCAGATACGCGCCTCATCCACAACATCTTCAGTGATAATGGACTGAACTGAACCGTAACTAATCTGCACATCCTCTGATAACTCACGGTTGGTGATTTGACAATTTCCACTCACAACTACACGCACATCTGCGATATTTTTCTCAGTTCTGCTGGTTGCGGGTCTCCCAAGGACGTTCGTCAAAACTGACATTTTTTCGGGCATCATGGAAATGTCTGAACCCATCGAACAGTTGTGTGCGGCTGATACACACCTCTCCATACATTTTCTCCAACTTAGCGTAGGCCATGACATTTTTCTCTGTAAATCTTAACGCGACGATCGCATGCTACACACCTTCCTTCCAAGCACTGCTGTAAACAGTGGAAGTGAGCTAGAACGTTAAAACTTAGTTTCAAGTCAATCTGTGCCAAATGGCTTCCCTCTGTGTGCTTTAAGTTCATTATTATAGCAACCGTCCGGATACTTATTGATCAGACTTCATATATAATATATATATATATATATATATATATATATATATATATATATACGCACGCGCACCTTCGTTTTGAGATCACCACCACTCTGTTATCTTTCCTTCTCCTTAGCTCCCCTGTGTGACCCTTCTGTCCGGGATTCGCCATGATAGATCGCTAGCCACTAAACATTCTTTATTTTCTCTCCTTGTTTCTTTCTGTGTTCCTTTCTGTGGAAGAGCGTAGGCTTGAAACGTTAAAGACTTTTTCACTTCCCGAGCGTTATACTAATACATCTATTTGTTGTCTACACCACCTGTCTTCGTCTTTTGGGGTTTTTTTTGTGAATTCTCCGTATATATATATATATATATATATATACATACCCACACACACATATAAACATATGCAAACACACATATCCATGCAAACACACATATATATGTATTTATATGCATACATATAAATACATAGTCTCGTGCGCGTACACACAAATACGTATGCATATATATACATACAAATATATTGTGCGTAAATAACTTAAGTTATGCCACTTTACGCTGTGAATGCTAATTTCTATGAAGCTGCTGTTAGTTTTTATCTTTCCAGGTCGTTAAATATGCACTAAGGAACTCGAACAATCCCATTAATTACACATCTAACTTAAACATTGTGATTTTAAAGAAGACTTTTGGAAATACTGTATACAGTCATCCTCTGCTTTTCAGAAATTTTGCGTTTTTGAATGCTTTGCCGTGAGGTGGAAATCTAACGCGAAACCTATCTTTAAAATGAAATCCGTTTCGACGGCATTTTCTCGAAAATATATATACAGCAATGTATTGTGTTTTTTCTTTATTTTTAAAGACATCCGTTCTTGAATACATAAAAAAAAAACTTCAGAAGGAAAATACATTATAGAATAAATATGGATGAAGGTTAATCTTTCGTTTGAATAACTGTCATGTTTGTGTTTATCAGAATATTACTTCCGGTCTAAGGATTTACACTTTCGGAAACCGTTCTATAGGTATGGAAAAAAAAAGCTCATGCTGAGGAAGATAATGAAGTAGGTGCTTGAACACTTGACTTAATTTTGTCCTTATAGTTACATACATGTTGTCCCTATAGCTATATATTGTTCTCACTCTAGATATTTCAATATGGTTGACTTACTCCCTGAATCGAAGCATTGTAAAGCCCAAAATCATTTTTCCTCTACTATTAATTGCTGTTGGATGTACAAAGCACTACAAGAATAAACAGCAAATTTTCAGTACAATTCATGTGTGTGTGTGTGTGTGTGTGAGAGAGAGAGAGAGAGAGAGAGAGTGTGTGTATACTCGTATGTGTTTGCCTCTGTGTGTGTGTGTATATCTATCTATCTATCTATCTATCTATCTATCTATCTATCTATCTATACATATATATATATACGCGTGTATACACACATATCTATTATATAAATCCCGTTCTGTGTGTGTGTGTGTGTGGTGTGTGTGTGTGTGTGTGTAAAAGATTATAGAAGCCATATTTTCCCACTGTTTGCGCTGAAATTTTACACATAGGTAAAAGACGTCACAGTAGTTGCACCAGTTAAATTTCTTGAAAGATCATATGTGATTGCAGTAAAAATCGATATCAATCTAGAATGAACGGTAATCGAACACGCGCATGTAGGCATTTCATTCTGTGTTTAATAAATAAGCTGACACCAAAGAGTAAGGAAACAAGGCAATTATTTTGAATAAGTAAAACTGAAATAAAAAATTAACTTTAACGAATAAATAGCACTAATAGGCGATCAATCAACTCTGTGAATATTTTCTCACAGCAAAATTCAATTGACAGTAGAAAACGATAAATTGATTGGTAATTAAACGTGGAAATTCAGGTGACAAATATCTAAAACTTTAGGTAACTGTTTCTTATATAAGACAAAAAATGAGCCGTTTTTTTTTCGATTTTTGCGTGACTCACTTGATTTGACACGTACATGCCCATTATTTATTCTTTAATTCCATTTCATGAAGAAGGAATATTAGTATCAACATTTCAAATTACGAGTTATTATTTATCAGTAAGCATAATTGAACGATATTTTGGCAAATTCTTCTTATCATCTTTACGAATTTTCTGGTAGCTTATTCATCCACCGGTCAACATCACATTCTGCAGAACCCTATATCCCATTTGAAGTTTTCTGGTTTGCATTCAATTAAAGATTTTCGATAGGATGCCTAAAAAAAAAGCAAGAGTGGCTGTGTGGTAAGTAGCTTGCTAAGCAACCACAGGGTTCCGGGTTCAGTCCCACTGCGTGGCATCTTGGGCAAGTGTCTTCTGCTATAGCCCCGGGCCGACCAATGCCTTGTGAGTGGATTTGGTAGACGGAAACTGAAAGAAGTCTGTCGTATATATGTATATATATATGTATGTGTGTGTGTGTGTGTGTGTGTGTGTGTGTGTTTGTCCCCCTAGCATTGATTGACAACCGATGCTGGTGTGTTTACGTCCCCGTCGCTTAGCGGTTCGGCAAAAGAGACCGATAGAATAAGTACTGGGCTTACAAAGATTAAGTCCCGGGGTCGATTTGCTCGACTAAAGGCGGTGCTTCAGCATGGCCGCAGTCAAATGACTGAAACAAGTAAAAGAGTAAAAAGAGTAATCACATTGGCAGAAAAACAAAAAATGCTTCTGTTTTGCGTTCCTTGCGGGCAAGCAAGAGACAGAAGGCCAATGTGTGCTTCGGCGTGCTGGCAATGCTCTTTCTGCTACAGTCACCAGAGCATCACAGACAGCTGAACAAGCAGAACTCCGGCGTGCTCGCGATACTGCCTCTACTCGAAATAGCCGTGGTTTAGAGACTGTTGACCAAAAGATCAGAAGGCTTGGGACTGATTCTCAACGTAAAATGCGTTCTCATGTCTTTTCAAGGGTTTCTTCATGTTGCTGGCCTAACAAAGCCTTTCATTATAGCTCCACCCCCATGCGGACTACGCATCACACCCATATATCATCATTGGTAACATGTCTACAGTTTGCGTCCATTGTAATGCAATGGAGGTGGCCAGCAGAATCTACCGGTATATGCTGCTCTAATGGAACGGTTAGCTTGCCTCATTTACAAGTCGGTGCCGAACCTTTGAAGTCTCTGCTGCTCAGATACTATCGAGATTCTAAACACTTTCTTCAGAGTATAAAAGCTTACAATTCCGCATCCAAAATGACAATCTTTGAACACACACCAATAAGAGATGAACAATATATGCCCACCCTGAAAGTACAAGGCCAAATTTACCACGAAATTGGCTCCCTTATTCTACAAGATGGCGATGAGAACAGTTTTCTCCAGATTTACTTTATGGGAACGGACCTGAGGAAATTGCACGAAGAGCTTCAGTTGCTCCAGATACGAGACCATCTCTTTTGCAGCCCCTTCAATATATGCTTCATACCATAAACTCCTACGTAACCATTTTCAAAACAACTCTTCAAGGTAAAGATGCTAACACCAATCAAGTTTAAGGTTGTCATTCGCGGTAACAGCGCTCCACGAAGGCAGTATCAGGGTTGCTTTAACAAACCGACGAAGTTGCAGTGCTTTATAACAAGTCTAAATGAGTAGATTTGTTAGAGAGTGACTGAAAGAAGCCCATCGATTATGTGTGTGATGATTTTGGGTATGTGTTTGTCTCGAACCACCCAGTATTGGTTTGTTTATGTCCTCGCCAATTAGCTGTTCGAGGAAAGAGCCCCAAAGAGTAATTATCAGACTTTAGAAAAAAGTATTGGAGTCGATGTGTTCGACTAAACGTTTCAAGGTGATGCACCAGCAAGACCGCAATCCAATGACCGAGACAGGCTAAAGTTAAAAGGTATATATATATATATATATATATATATATATATATATATATATGTGTGTGTGTGGTGTGTGTGTGTGTGTGTGTGTATGTGTGTGTATGTGTGTGTGTACACATGTATGTATATGCATATATGTACATTTAGGCGTGTAATGTATGTTTTAGATAGCAAAGAATGCAAAATACAAAATGAATTTAAATTGTATAATTCATGTCCTATGGAAAATTGTTTAATAATTTTTCTTGTTTCTGAATATATATTTCATTACCATCGACGACACTTATCTCCCATTTTCAATTCTTTTTTTTTTTTTTTTTTCGTCAGCGTACAAAAATTTGAAAAGGAAGGCGACAACTTCCGATTGACATTATTCTTTTGTATTTATTGTCAGGAGTAATTTTCTTGCCTATTCACAACCCTAAACAAATACGTACAAAAAAAAAATTAAAAACCTGAACCGCCATGTCCTTCAAGTACTCTCCTTTTGTTGTGGAATACACTGGTATTTGTTTGGTTACGAATTGACAATACAATAAGATTTTATTTAAAAAAAATTATCTTGATACATTTAATCTTGAGCATTTTGCGGGTTGGGTTTACAAAGCCTCAACCGACTCCAAAACTTATCTAAACAGCGGGAGAAACTAAATTACTGAAATTAGTTTATCTCGCTGTCTATCTGAAGTTGTGATTAAACCCTTTTATATTTCCTGTACTCTCCTTAAGGTATTCTGTTCTCCCTTACCCTCACTCTTAACAGCAACAGTTATTTTAAGAGACTTCTTCTTCTTCCTTTCTTTCTTTCTTTCTTTCTTTCTTGTCTTTCTCCTCACGAAATGTCCTGGCTACAGCAACTCTTGTTTAGTGTTTCATGAGCAGATCAAGTCACAGATCAGTTAAGGAGAACAAGTAGTTTATTTCGTAGATGGAGTAAAAAGAAAAAAAAAAAAGCTACTGATAAAAGAATATATAATATTGTGAGTCTATTGAATGATATTGGAATACGCTAGCTAGTAACAATACATATATATATATATATATATGAAGGTAACACAGACTGAGTCCTTGTCGTTGATGATATCGGGTGCGAGGAGTAAGAGAATAATTTGAAGTTAAATAAACAAATCATTTTAACCAGGTGTCTGCTGTCATTTATTCAAATGTTATGAAGTGGAAAGAAAAAAAAAGAAAGGTAGAAGGAAAGGAAAGGGAGAGGAGGAGAAGAAAAGAGAAGTGAGAGGACAGAAACAATGAAAATGTAAACCTTTGAAATGTATGAATTTCTGGTTGTGCTATTTATTACAGTTATTGTTACAAATGTACAAGTACACTGACACCAACAAACACATACATAGACTCACTCATGAAACACACAGACACACACACACACACGCACACAGACGCAGAGGTTACACGTTTTAGTGAAGAAGTTCACTCCGTAATAACGTGGTTCCGTGTTCGATCCAATGCGTCAAACGTTGGGCAAATGAATTCTATATTTACCGATAAGGCGGCGAGCTGGCAGAAACGTTAGCACGCCGGGCGAAATGCTTAGCGGTATTTCGTTTGCCGTTACGTTGTGAGTTCAAATTCCGCCGAGGTCGACTTTGCCTTTCATCCTTTCGGGGTCGATAAATTAAGTACCAGTTACGCACTGGGGTCGATGTAATCGACTTAATACCTATGTCTGTCCTTGTTTGTCCCCTCTGTGTTTAGCCCCTTGTGGGTAGTAAAGAAATATATTATAGTTACTGATGGGCTTCCGTGCAATTTCTGTCTGCCCAGTATAACCGACATAAAGTCATCAGACCTTTGTCCAAGGTAACACGATAACGCGACCATTATGAAGCAAATACAAAATAATCGTATTGGTATGCGTGAATGTGTGAGTGTAAGTGCACACATGCACGAGGATATGCACATGCACACACCAGAATGACACTTATTTAAAGAACTAGGCCTTGCCTATGGATGTTTTAAAATTTCCCTCACCGCTTAGGTCGGTGTGATTAATACTATTCATATTCCACAAACTCTATCAAGTCATCAACAAATTGGTGATATTCTAGATAGTAAGCAGTGGGGCGTGGCGTATTAGGTCCGGGTTGGTGGAGAAAAAATTGAATCGGATATGCGTAAGTGGGATTTTATGAGAAATCATACCTATTTCTTTATTACCCACAAGGGGCTAAACACAGAGGGGACAAACAAGGACAGACATAGGTATTAAGTCGATTACATCGACTCCAGTGCGTAACTGGTACTTAATTTATCGACCCCGAAAGGATGAAAGGCAAAGTCGACCTCGGCGGAATTTGAACTCACAACGTAACGCAGACGAAATACCGCTAAGCATTTCGCCCGGCGTGCTAGCGTTTCTGCCAGCTCGCCGCCTTTATTATGAGAAATCATACCTCTGAGGAGCAAGGGCCATTAAAATATTGGAAGTTGGAGTGTGACTGTGAGTGATTTTATGCAAATTATTTAACTGGTTTAACCTCTTATGTATTCTAGAATGTATGTGTGAGCAGATGTACGATCAATATTCCGCTGTGGGCCCCATATGAACTTTGAAGAATGTCAGTAATTGCAGGTGAAGTATTTCCTGACTTGAAAGCCAGGAGTAGCGTTAGCCATGCGGCCCTTCTATATTACGGATGTTCTATCTGCAGGTGAGATAATCCTAAAATTAGACGCAATAGTGAGAGCTCCAGTTGTGTGCTGTCCATGTTAAAGGAGTTGTGACACGATGAGGTTCAATTGATATGAAAAGTACAAAATTAGCATGTCTTCATTGGATGATATTTCCAATGTTATTGTACGTGATATCAGTGTTAGCTTCATGGTTATCTCGATTACATGTGGAAGATATATGGTTGGATAAAGTTTAAAATATTCCCAGGAGTTGCCAAGTCGCAATGTCTAGATTTATTCTGTGTTACTGGAATGAAAGTTGAACATTTATAATAATTTGCATCGGATATTTACTAAGGTGCATGTTGGCAAGATGGTGAACTCGATGAAATTATAGCCTACCTTCTCATAGAAAACTTCACGCAGTATAAGTATTTATATACTGTTACGAATTGTATCAGTTGTTTCTTTTTATCCCTGGTTTCGAGTATTTTGCTTTCTTACTTGGAGTTATGCTGGAACTCCATTGCAGGAGTTCCATAATCTCTCTCTCGGCTGAATAATTTTGTTCAGCATCGTTTCAGGTTACCTAGATTAGGACGTATGACTGCTGTATATATGCAAGAAGGTCAGATGCCTTTTCAACTGCCATCCGAGTCACATCATATTAATCAAGTCAATGTCTATTAAATTCCTCTTAGAGTTTTAGAGGTAATAATATTTTAGTGTTTATTTTGCTTCGTCTACATAGAAATTAATAACATATAGTATATTCTAAGGTGGCGAGCTGACAGAAACGTTAGCACGCCGGTTGAAATGCTTAGCAATATTTCGTCTGCAGCTACGTTCTGAGTTCAAATTCCGCTGAGGTCGACTTTGCCTTTTATCCTTTCGGGGTCGATTAAATAAGTAGCAGTTACGTACTGGGGTCGATATAATCGACTTAAACCCTTTGTCTGTCCTTGTTTATCTCTTCTGTGTTTAGCCCCTTGTGAGTAGTAAAGAAATAAACATATAGTATATTCTTTTGATAACCCCAATACTTGGGCGCTTACATGCCAGTACAGCGTATTCGATAGTGTATTAAATTATTAAGCCCTAATGGTACTTGACATATCGGCCCACAAAGATAAATTTCAAAGCATACGTACGTAGGGTTTGAAAATAGAAGCTAATTAGAAATAACCAATAGCACAATAATTTTGTTTAACACGTTTACTGATACCACCATTTACGAAAATGGAAGACAAATTGCTTAACGATTGCGACTAAGGTCGTTGCTCTGAAGCGATGTTTAAATCCATATGTTTTAGCAAACATTGTTTTTATATTGGCAATTATAATATCTAATCCGCATCAATCATTTTGGTGAAAGAAATTGCTTACAGTTTTAAGCTGTGGATACGAAAGAACAGATCCGTCATCTCGAATACATATAGACCCCCATCTGGAAGAGTGATATAGAAGTTAAAATCAGTATACTAAAATTGGTATATGCTTATTCTTAATTTCAGAATTTGAAAAGAGTCGCTGCAAAGTGTTTTGCACACACACACACACACACACACACACACACCACACACACACACACACACACACACACACACCACACAATACACACACCTATATGTATAAAGTTTTGGTAAAAATAATTAGATGTTTCGTAGAAATTGTATACAGTAGTAGTAGTAGTAGTAGTAGTAGTAGTAGTAGTAGCAATAGCAGCTTTATAGTAGCAGCATCAGTAGCGTTATGATCTTCCATACAATTTTTCTTTTCCTTCTGTAATTACGATAGTGTCAATTGCTAGGGTAAATTCTTTTGACATCATTGTTATTCTATTTATTGCAGTTCTATATTCTTCTTCTTCTTCTTCTTCTTTCTTCTTCTTCTTCTTCTTCTTTCTTCTTCTTCTTCTTCTTCTTCTTCTTCTTCTTCTTCTTCTCATATTATTATTGGTATTATTATTAATATTATTATTATTATTATTATCGCACTTTGCTGTTGTTATTGTGACTTCTCCCTTTAACCTTAATGTTTGCGATGTTGCTCACCTACTCAACATCGCCCCCACAAACTTCGGCATCTCCAACATTTCCCCCACCACAACCACCACCGCAACAACGACAACAAAAGCAACAACAGCAGCAATTCTTACTACTATCGGAAGAAACAGAAGCCCCAGCACAAATATATCCACTTCCATTATACTTTAACACCGTCGTCGACGACGACGACAACAACAACAACAACAACAACAACCACCAACAACAACAAGAATCATCAGATCAACAATAATATGATCTCCAAGCTAGCGCTATATCAGCAGTAGAAAAGGTAGGTGTGGGACGTAGCTAAGCACTAATTCTCTAATGGATACTCAGAGGCAAACTGACCTCGGCATTGCATTGCAACCCGCAGTCATTCTTCTGACACAAAGGACACTCCAAGTACTTAAACACAGTCAGAATCTCAACACGACCTTGCTTCTGGCTTCAACTGCCAAAAACATGTTATGACAGCCAGTACTCGTTGTGGGAAGCGACCTTACGCGTTCACAGTTGACACTTTCTGTCCTTCAGCGTTTCGCTTATTATTTCTTCTATGTGTTTATTTAAAATGTCTTTTTTTTTGTCAGTTCTTTTTATTAATATTTTTACTTGATTGTTATTGCCTTTTTTCATTTTTATTGGCATTATTGTTATCAAGTAAAGGAGAAAAGTATCTTCATTAAATTATTATATATATATATATATATTATACATACATATATATATCATATATATATATATATATATATATATATATATATAATATATATATATATATATATACATACATATATATATATATATATATATATATATATATATAATATATAGATACATACATATATATTATATAGATATATATATATATATATATATATATGTATATATATATAATATATATATGTATATATATCATATATATTATATATATATATATACATGCATATATATATATATATATATATATATATACATACATACATGCATATATATATATATATATATTAATATATATAATAATATATATACATATACATGTATATGTGGTATGCTTATATACATACACATACACACACATATTTCAGTTTACTTTACAGTGGAACAAAGAGAATTTGGAGACCTAGAAGATATATTTAAATAAGACAAAACCGAGTTAAATACGATTAATGCATGATTAAATTACACACTTAAATAAAAGACAATATACACACTCACGTACGAGTGTATACTGTGTGTGTGCGCGTGTGTATGTGTGTGTGTGTGTACGCGTGCGCATGTAGTTTTATAATGGCATTGTATAAGAATGTTTAATTTTCACATCGGATTAACACATGAAGAGGTTAAGCTTGTTATTTTGTTTACGTGTTAGTTTATGTGTGACTTTTGTTTACTGCTGTTTATGTTGCTTCATCGACCCTGGCAAAATGAACAAATACGAAAATTTAGATGCGGTTCTTCTTTATTGGTTACATTGATTGATAACTGATAATTAATTGTTTAACATTTGTGAAATTTAAACTTATGTAAGTAAACATTTAGGCAGAGAGTTATTACTCGGTGTTAACACTTTTATTTAGAGACAATTTTGGAAAAATATTTAGTATGTGACCTTTCAGATTTGGCACAGCATGAGCCACGTGGAGAAATTATAGTCTCGGAGTAAAGGGATTAACAAAATAACATAAGGAAATGTCTATTGTGTTGACAACGTTGGATGTAATAAATGGATTGTTGTGTTTATAGAGAATGTCAGAGGTGTTAAAGGAAGTTCATATTTTATGTACGGTATCGTAACAGAAAAATGAGTTCTTTGCTACCACTGTGAACCCTATTACAAGATATAGATGAGTGCCTTCGAGCAAAGTCTAAGAATATGAAAGGGGAAGGCAATATGGATAATTTGAATATAGGGACATCTGATATAGACATGGCGGCCATCAGTGTATCAGATGGGCCTACAAAGTACATTTCTATTTTTTTTTTTAATATTATTGTTATAAGATGGATTGTAGATTCGTTAGATTATTAAAGACAAGTGTCCTGCAGTATTAATTTCGACTGAGTTCAAATCTCACCAAAATCAGTTTTGCTCTTTTCCGTCTTAGGCCGATAAAATAAAGTACTAGCTAAGTGATAAGATCGATTTAACTGACTAACTCTCTCCACAAAATCTGTGACCTTGCGCTTACCTTAGAGACAATTTCTATAACAAAGAGTGAGTTTGGTAGAAATGTTGAATTATCTAGCAGTAGTTAGCTATATCTTCAGTCCAGTAACTTTATTCCTTCATCATTCAGTAGTCGATAAGATCAGTTCAAATTATGTACTGGGATTGGTATAATCGATACCATTTTTTTTTACAACACTGAGTCATATGCCACGACCTGAATGTTACAAAGCAGTATTATTCATTAATCAATCAGACTGATCAAAAAATAACTAGGGGTAAACAAAGTTCTCTGCCATTTAGGTACTCGTGTTTACATTTCCCAGCTAAAATCCTTCTTAGATTAACTTTTAAATCCACTGTTAATAATCGAGGAAAATAGGGATCAACTAAATACTGCAATGAATCATTTCGATAGAGCCTTTCACACATTTGTGTTGAGTATCCTAAATTTGCAAAGGTCTTGGTTTTATTAACAGAAGCTGAGGTTTAAATACTCTTTTACTCTTTTAGTTGTTTCAGTCATTTGACTGTGGCCATGCTGGAGCACCGCCTTTTAGTCGAGCAAATCGACCCCAGGATTTATTCTTTGTAAGCCTAGTACTTCGTCTATCGGTCTTTTGCCGAACCGCTAATTTACGGGGACGTAAACACACCAGCATCGGTTGTCAAGCGATGTTGGTGGGGACAAACACATACACACAAACACACACACACACACACACACACATATATATATATACATATACGATGGCCTTCTTTCAGTTTCCGTCTACCAGACAACTCACAAGGCTTTGCTCGGCCCGATGCTATAGAAGACACTTGCCCAAGGTGCCACGCAGTGGGAATGAAACCGGAACCATGTGGTTGGTAAGCAAGCTACTTAAGACAGAGCCACTCCTACGCCTATGTATATACCTTTATAAGCCATAACATTTACTTCAATGCAAATACATTTAACACGTTTATTATTGCGTATATTATTTACGCCCCAAATCAATCGACTCAACCAAAAGTTTCCATAGATTTTGAAATGTGACAGTCAGCTCCAAGTTTTTGATTGCTGATTGTCAATCGTTTTATTCTTGCAGTATTGAAAATCATTGTATTGTTAAAGAAAGAAAAAATGTTTGATTGTCTAAAGTTGCACTGCTTCAACAAAACTCTCTTTAATTAAAACTTAATTTTCGTGTGCTATTTTCTCCAACTTGTTTTGCACTTATGTACTCACATACATACATACGCATGTATATATGTATTACATAAATGTATATGTATATATTTATATATATATATATATATATATATATATATTATATAATATATATATGTATTATGATATATGTATGTGTGTATGTGTATATTGTGTGTGTGGTGTGGTGTGTATATATATCATATGTGTATGTCTATACCTACACTTGAATATATAAACACATATGTAACCGTTTATTTTTTTTATTCATTTTGCAGATATTGGACTGTGGCTATGTTGGGCATCGTTCCTAAGAAGTTATTCGATTCTCACTACTCTGGGACTTCATTTACGTCTGTAATTCATTCTATCGATAAATCATTGCGAAATTCTAAGGCATTACACTTGATAGCCTTTAATACCTATATCATATACCTAAATTCAATCTAAACTTCGTAAACTTTCTTACCATCCATGGAGTAATCAAAAACATATGAATCATATTTTGAATCAGAAAATCTAGCTTGTCAGCTAATAAGGGCATCTTTAGCAAGATGCCCTTCTGTAAGATAAAGCCTTACTGCTCTATCGTACAAACCAAATGCTTAAAAAATACCAGTTTCAAAACCCTTATTAATAAAGATATAAATGATAAGAAGAATATAAGAAACTAGAAAAGAAGAGCCATAGAAGATATATTTAAATAAGACATAGCCGAGTTAAATACAATTAAAAATGAACAGAAAATAGCCAGTCCTAATAACAGAAAAACCAACAATACCAATGAAACTCCATAATTAGTTGAAAGGACATTTCCAACTCAAGAAATAACCATTTATCTGATATACTCTTTACTCTTTTACTCTTTTACTTGTTTCAATCAGTTGACTGCGGCCATGCTGGAGCACCGCCTTTAGTCGAGCATCTCGACCCCGGGACTTATTCTTTGTAAGCCTAGTACTTATTCTATCGGTTTCTTTTGCCGAACCGCTAGTGACGGGGACATAAACACACCAGCATCAGTTGTCAAGCAATGCTAGGGGGACAAACACAGACACACAAACATACACGCACACACACACATATATATATATACATATATACGACGGGCTTCTTTCAGTTTCCGTCTACCAAATCCACTCACAATGCATTGGTCGGCCCGAGGCTATAGTAGAAGACACTTGCCCAAGGTGCCACGCAGCGGGACTGAACTCGGAACCATGTGGTTGGTAAGCAAGCTACTTACCAAACAGCCACTTATAAAGTGTTTTAATGTAAAATATAGCTCCCAACAAGCCAACAATAATCATATCAAGATAGTACCGCGGTTCATCATTCCCTGAATATAATACTAATAATAAAAGAAGATAAGGATACGGTGCTAGTTGAAAAAATAAAGCGTTTCGAAACATTCTTCAATAACCAAAAGAAAAGATTTCGTCCTCAGCAGAAATACAACAATATGTACAACAAATCCACAGCTAACTATCGTAGTCAATTACACCAACTTTAGCAAATAGTGTAGCAGCTGAAAAAGCACTTTAAAGTAAAAACTAAGAACACAATAGAAGAGAATCGTTAAGTCTTAAGTACTTGCAGTAGGACTAACTTTAAAATTTGAAATCCGAGGAACTTAGTGCAAAATATTACTCTTTCTTCGAGGCATAACTAATCTAAAATACAAAAATACATCCAACACATGGAATGATACACAACACTATTGAAACTAAACCAAACATAAGTACACCCAAAAGAAACAGGAGTAATGCTAATATTTTTACCAATGAAACTACTTCCGTTGATAATTCTTTGACTCTAATATTGATAATAATACTGAAACTACTACTACTAATAAGCTTGTTGCCAACATTGTGGCTGCTGCAATATAAGTTCTACTGCTTGGAGTACTGGTGGTAGTGATGATTGTAGTGGTGGTAGTCGTCGCAGTGACAACAATGGTCGTACAAAGTATAATATTTATAATAAAACAACAACATCAGCGCGAACAACAATTCCCTTATTGTTATTGGTGTAAATACGTGAGTGGCATTAATTCAAAAATATGCTCTATTAGGAATAGTGAGGATTGTTGGAAGGATCCTCGATATCTAAGGAATCAGGTTGTGACTCGGTGTCAAGGACATTGGTTTCGAATGTAAAATATTCGTGCACACCATGAATAATGCTAATAACTCCTTCAAGCAACATACCATGGGCAAAACGAACTGTAACTGTCGTGATCCCTGAATTTGCCCTCTGAACAGGAAATGCAATAAGAAGAATGCGTTCCACAGGTGCAATATTACAAAACATAACATTAAACTTTACATTGCATCATCCACAGATTTTTGTACATGCACACGCACACACACAAACACACAAACACACACACACACACACACACACACACACACACACAAACACACACACACACACACACACCACACAACACACACACACACACACACACACACACACACACACAAACACACACACACACACACACACACACACACAAACACACATATATACGCGCAAGCAAATGTATGCATATGTATATATATACGCGTTTATGTATTCGTTTTGCAAGATTCCTGAATTGAAATCGTGTGTTGAAATAGATATTGTTATATTTGGGGAAAATAATATTTTTGCCAATTAAAAACGTGTACCATATACTTGCTTTTTTCCGTCAGCTTTATTGTCATTGTTCAAGCTGAAGCAAAAACGTAGTACATAATGCGTGTGGTGACTTGGCAAAAATATTTGAACTCAGAATGTAGCGGCAGACGAAATACCTATTTCTTTACTACCCACAAGGGGCTAAACATAGAGGGGACAAACAAGGACAAACATAGGTATTAAGTCGATTACATCGACTCCCAGTGCGTAACTGGTACTTAATTTATCGACCCCGAAAGGATGAAAGGCAAAGTTGACCTCGGCGGAATTTGAACTCACAACGTAACGACAGACGAAATACCGCAAAGCATTTCGCCGGGCGTGCTAACGTTTCTGCCAACTCGCTGCCTTCCATACATAAAATAACCAAGTAATCTTGCTCTACACAATACAAAGCAAAACTTTTAAATTTGCACCTACCAAAACACGCTGTTTCCCTTCTTATCAGTGAAATAGTACTCACCTTCACACCCAAGAAAATAAATTTATCAGAAGTACAGAAAAAGATAAGCTTGGTTTTACATAATGTACCTTCATATAATAAACATTTATACATAGAGAAATGTAAAGAAAGAGAAATGGAATACAAACATAACTAGAGCAGTCACTAATACCACATTTGCTAACGGAAAGATACAAGAGTGGTTTGCAAACAATATATTCGCTCTATAATAAACTAATCAACCGCACTCTCTCCATAACAAACCACAATGAAGTATAAAAGAAAAACTAAATAAAACGTACTGTCTTTAAGAATTGTACACAGACGAAACACAGAAACTATATACGCAACCTATCAGATAACAGTGATGCACAGGTTCATGAACTATAGTATTTTAGACACTAGTACTTTACACTCTATCGTCTGCAGGTTGAACTGAACACTGTACATTTTATGTTTCAGTAATAGCGGTTTAGTTATAATGGTTTTTGTTTCATAGATTGCGTCTTTAGAAGTTCTCGTCTTTACCGTTTTAGTTTCTTGCGTGTTTACATGTTAGCATTTCGTTTTATAGCATTTTGAGGTACCAAAAGTTGCTTTCAGTCATTTTGGATACTAATGTTTGAATCCAGATTCTTGTGCTTGGGCTTTTCACGTTTTGTCTCCCCATTTTTGTGATTTATGACCCTTTCGTTTAGAGATGCATTTCTAAGTGACGCCATAGTTACTTTTAAAATTCTTTATATATATATATATATATATATATATATATATTATATATATATATATATATATATATATATATAATCATGTTAAACAGAAATAACAATGGTTAGAAAACCCACGATTTTCTGCTATGGACTATGGATAATTTCTTCCCAACTAAGCAAACGAGATCTCTACTACTGCAATTTTTTTTTATTTGCTGTCGCCGACTTATTGTTCTTTTTATATATTAAATCATATATTGAACGACTTCAGTGCTGGTCTGAAAACATTATCGACGCTGGTAGATAAAAATGTGGAGAAAAATCAGCGAGAAAAATCGAGAAGTATGACGTGAGCATGGAATATAACGAAGAACTCAACACACTAAGTTGTATTCTATCGCTCATTGCCTAGATCCTTCCTCCTCGCCTCTCCCTTTACAGTTTATCCTTGCTGGCACCAAACACCAGAATTTCTGTCTGCTCAGTACCTCCACCACTGCTCTCCTATGCTCCGTACGCTCCACCCTTCCTCTTTACCTTTTTCAAAACCAAGCATCCACCGATACGCGAGATGTTTACATGTCAATTAAGCAGCATGGCAATTCCAGTATGGCAAATATCGTGTACGGCGATGAAATAAAATAAAGACATAAGGAAAGAAGAAAGAAAAGAAGAAAGGAGGTTACAAAGAAATAAAGTGAAGGAATATAAAAAAAATATATATATATAAAAATGGTAAAGAAAAGAAAGCACAATAGGCAAGCAAGAAAATATGGCTCTTCACTCTCCAGCCTAAAGTAAACAGAATGACTTGTCCGAAAACAATAAGTCTTTAGCATCTGTGAAGAAAAGAATTTTTTCCCAATCAGACTATTTGCTTACATCGCTTCCGCAAACCAAATCGCCAACACCACCGCTCTTCTTTATTTGTACTCTATTCATATATCTGTATTCGCTGTACTTCTTCTTCTTCTTCTTCTTCTTTTCCTTCTTTTCCTTCTTCTTTTCCTTCTTCTTCTTCTTCTTCTCCTCCTCTCCTCCTCCTTCTTCTTCTCCTCCTCCTTCTTCTTCTTTTCCTTCGTATTATTAGAACAATTATCATCAACATTGTCATAATCGTCAGTCGTCAAACAATTGTCACCACTACCACCACAACTACCTCCGCCCCCAACTGTCACCGCCATCATAACCATTAGAACGAGCACTCAGCACCACCTAGATACATCTCAAGCGACACATACACACAAATTCTTTTAAAATTCAACACACATTCTTACATATAGACACACATGCTCACGCATGCATATAAAAACACTTATTTTCAAATGCGTTTAATATAGCTTCTATATGCATATATGATATATATATACATATACATACATATATATACACACACACACAGACGCACACACACACACACACACACACAATATATATATGGTTCACAGATAAGATCCAAATATTCTCTGTATAGAAAACACTTAGTAGTGTTCAAAAGATTCAAATTTAGACACTCCCATGTCTTTAAATTGGATCATTCCACAAGGTAAAGAAAGGCTGGAAGAGGAATCAGGTTGAGCGGGTATAAAAGTATTAATGGAGATAAACAAATTAGATACATCGAATATATTAGATATATTAAATACATCAAGCACAAAATATGTATATATGTATACATGCAAAACGAGAGAATGCGAAAGGTGAAACATTTAGATGATGAATTTATATGTATAAATATGAAGATATTTATATTAATAGGTCCATCTTACACAGAGTACAAATGATAGAGAAAATGGAATGTGTGGAAGAAAGGTATATGAGTCCATAAGCTGTTTCTAGGGGATCGACGTCCTATAATAATGTTGGTAGATTTAGTTCATCACAATATGCGGCCGTATGGATATATTTACAATAGGATGAGGTAGAGATCTTACCCACATTATTATGGATTTCCGAGCCCACCAAAGCAGTAGTTGGACTTAGAAGAATGGGATAGGCATACCTAATTTTTTCCCTGATTGGCCAACTCTTACCTAGAACTTTATAACAAGTACAAAAACAACAACATAAATATCGGAAAGATGGCATTTTACTGAATTCGAAATACTTATTCACCAACATGAAACAACTACTGGCTCTATTTTCTTCACCTAGCACTACTAAGCGAGCAAAAAAGATAAAGCTTTTGTGCATTCCCTGGACCCTCTTAAAAATATCTGACAAATCTCTAATAACACATCACTCAAAAGCAGTAGACCCTAATCCTTTAGAAGTCATGTCCCACTAGGGGACTTCGCATGGGATTGAAGTTAATCTGTTTAAAATTTACCAAAAACAAAATTAGGAGAGAACAATAGAAAGCTATTTTTTCCCAAATTATGAATGACACATTTTCCAAGACGTACAAATGATGTTTTTAAAATTATACAACATATCAGACCGGGTGTTGTGAGTGTTTATTGAGCGAAAACACCTAAAAAGCTCCACGAGGCTCCGTGCCGGTGATCCCTGCTGTACTCTTTCACCACAACTTTCTCTCACTCTTACTTCCTGTTTCTGTTGTACCTGTACTTCAAAGGGCCGGCCTTGTCACTCTCTGTGTCACGCTGAATATACCCGAGAACTACGTTAAGAGTACACGTGTCTGTGGAGTGCTCAGCCACTTACACGTTAATTTCACGAGCAGGCTGTTCCGTTGATCGGATCAACCGGAACCCTCGTCGTCGTAACCGACGGAGTGCTTCCAACAACATATCATAAGATAACCGATGCACTAGCGTCTTTAAATTACAGGATGTCCTTTTAATCAGAACACACTTGGGACTACACTACATGCATAAATGAGATTTTATCAAAATCTGGTTCTCAGCGGGGTTTCGTATACGATTTTGTTTTTT
>NC_042997.1:25047446-25062446 GCF_006345805.1 Octopus sinensis
GAGAGGCATATGAAAAAGAATATATTCCTTGCTGTTCACATACCAGTTGATATATTGTCCAATAAAAGGATCTGTATAAACAGGAACGTTAGAGCACCGAACAAAGTACCTTACTGCATTTGATTATAATCCTTTACAAAACTAATCGAAGTAAAATATGCATTATGTGGTACTGATTTCGATAAAATAAGGTACCGTTAAATTATCAGAATAAATTTAATCGCGTATACCTTCTTTCCAAATATGAGACAATGCACAAATATTAGAAATCAATATTTCTAAAATACTTATTTCTTTACTGCACACAGAGGGGACAAACAAGGGCTGACAAACGGATTAAGTCGATTATATCGACTCCAGTGCGTAACTGGTACTTATTTAATCGATCCCGAAAGGATGAAAGGCAAAGTCGACCTCGGCGGAATTTGAATTCAGAACGTAGCGGCAGACGAAATACCTATATGTATTTCGTCCGGCGTGCTAACGTTTCTGCCAACTTGCCGCCTTTGTATTTCTAAAATACTATTTAACACTGGTTTCAATTTTGGCACGAGGTCAGCAACTTGTGGAGGGGGTTAAGTCGATTACATCGACCTCAGTGTTCAACTGGTACTTTATCGACTGATTTTATCGACCTCGAAAGGACGAAAGGCAAAGTCGACCCAGGAGGCTTTTGTGTTTATAACGTAGCGGCGTTTTGCTTGGTTTACTAACGATACTGCTGGCTCACTGGCTGAAATTTCGATGTAATATTACACGTTTCAAATTAATGATTTCAGATTTTGGCACAAAACCAGCAACAGTAAGTCGATTAGCTCGGCCCCAGTGTTCAGCTGGTACTTATTTTATCGACAAAGAAGGGATAAATGGCAAAGTCGACCTCAACGGAATTTGAACTCAGACTGTAAAGACAAACGAAATGCTGCTAAGCATTTTGTCCAACGTACCAACGATTCTGCTAGTTCACCGCCTAACACGTTTCAAAAATAATGATCGATAAAATACAACGGTTATAAACGGTGTATATACATTTGACCATTGATTATAGATTTCGGAAAGGATATTGAAATGGTGATATTGCAAACATTACGTTTAAGATCAGCTATGTTAGAATATATCTAATCCTTATTAAAATTGCGTTGTTAACTAGAATAATTATCGCTTACGCTATTTAAATCAATTTTTCTGGTTATATTTCAATATCTTGTTCTCAACCCACAGTGTGATAACTGAACGCAAACGATAGCATCGATACGATCATAATTCAGCAATGTCTTCATTATCAATAATCATTAACCAATTATTTAAAGTAAGATGGGAATATATTAAGTAAATGTCGTTATATATGGGAAAAAGTTGCTTTACCGATATCGCTCCAATTTCATAGCAAACGAAATTACTCTAGACACCACACCACACCACACACATTCACTCGCACATATAAACAGATAAAAGATATCTAAATATAAGCATATAAATACTTTTACATACACATACACATGAACACAGACAATATACATATATGCTTACATTCATAAACCTATATATCTATATGTACATATGTACATTTATGCTTGTATATGTAGATGTGGATTTATAAATTGTCACACACACACACACACACACACATACAAGGACACACACGCGCAAACACACATATATAGGTAAAGATACATACACACGCAATATCTCACAGTAACGTTTATCTCACAAGTGACTTGATACGCAGAAGTATGTTGATAGCAGTGTTCTTAATACTAGCACTAAACTATGTTGTAAATATTACATGGAAATAATTTATTTCACTTTCACTTTGACCGGGATACCACCTGGTCCTCGGAAACGAAGCCATTTTGTCAAACATTTCGAGCCAACATTGCCACCCTCAGTTCATGGATAGAATCCAATCCTGTTTTCTCTTTCACGTTATTAATAAATGTCAAACGACGTCTCCATGCATGCATTTACCATGCTGTGGGTCCCATACAAGGACCAGTCTGATTTTTATTCTCCTTGACAATCTTGACTTCCATGTTTTCTAGGGACACGCTGTGCAAGCTTGTTCTTTTTACTTTGATATCAGTATCGGAGCTGTTTATCCAACTACCAGGATAACTGAAATAAAATAATAAATGCGCCCTTTTAAAGCCTAGCTAGGCTCATGGGCCCGATTTCCCGGATTCTATGGCGTATGAGTTCCCTAGCTGGACGGGATGCCAGTCCATCGCAGCGTTACTCATTTTTGCCAGCTGAGTGGACTGGAGCAACGTGAAATAAAGTGTTTTGCTCAAGAACACAACGCGTCGCCCGGTCTAGGAATCGAAACCACAATGTTACGATCATGATGCTGACACCCTAACCACTAAACCACGCGCCTCCACGGATATCTGAAATATTCAACTGAATTCATGTTTGATTCGTCTAGTGCTTATAGATCTATGTCGTTGCTTTGATTGAAGAACATGTATAAAGTTACCAGTGGAGGCGCAATGGCCCAGTGGTTAGGGCAGCGGACTCGCGGTCATAGGATCGCGGTTTCGATTCCCAGACCGGGCGTTGTGAGTGTTTATTGAGCGGAAACACCTAAAAGCTCCACGAGGCTCCGGCAGGGGATGGTGGTGATCCCTGCTGTACTCTTTCACCACAACTTTCTCTCACTCTTACTTCCTGTTTCTGTTGTACCTGTATTTCAAGGGGCAGGCCTTGTCACTCTCTGTGTCACGCTGAATATCCCCGAGAACTACGTTAAGGGTGCACGTGTCTGTGGAGTGCTCAGCCACTTACACGTTAATTTCACGAGCAGGCTGTTCCGTTGATTCGGATCAACCGGAACCCTCATAATCGTAACCGACGGAGTGCTTCCACCCATCCATAAAGTTATCTCCGCATGTGAGTGGAGACTTATATTACTTGCTGTGGTCTCTACACCATTGAGCAGCTCTTGCGCTTGTTCTCTTTCATTGAAAATAAGTGCTATACCATCAACGAAGTGAAAGTCGGTAATGATGATAAATGGTATACACGATGATCTGTCGATCCCAAGCTTTCTGGTTTGTTGCTCGTTGCTTGACGTATTATATCATCCAGGGCAATAGCCAACAAATACATTCGAAATGTTGAAACCTATAATAGTTTTGCAAAAAAAAAAAGGTTATCATCATAGAGTGTCAGCAATGACCGTGGAAGGGTTTAAAATTGTGCGGCTTGTACAACACCACAACGGCCCTCTCTAGCAATAACAAGAAACCCAGAAAAAAGCTAAGTGCAAGATATCCGGCTCAGTAAATTGCGGGTTTTATATACGAGTTAGCCTTCTCCTACAAGGATGTTTTGACAAATACCTATTTCTTTATTACCCACAAGGGGACAAACAAGGACAGACAAGGACAGAGGGGACAAACAAGGACAGACATAGGTATGAAGTCGATTACATCGACCCCAGTGCGTAACTGGTACTTAATTTATCGACCCCGAAAGGATGAAAGGCAAAGTCGACCTCGGCGGAATTTGAACTCACAACGTAACGCAGACGAAATACCGCTACGCATTTCGCCCGGCGTGCTAACGTTTCTGCCAGCTCACCGCCTTGACAAATACCAGAGATCCCTCATTCTCAGAATACAGAGTTTTAACTGCATGAATCTAGTGCAATTCCAAAGAGAAAGCCGACATATGGTAGGAAAATCTTGAAGCATGACATGGATCTACAGGAAATATGCACTGCTACAATATATAAAAAAAAAATGCCTTTCTGCACTGCGAGATTGCTGATCTGAAACACTAACAGATATGTATTAGTATTTTCTATCGGCGAGAAAAGAAACTGCAGAACAATACGGAGAAGCGATGTAAAACGGAGCCGGGGTTGTTGCAGCATGTGAAAAAATTAAGATACTGACTACATTTTGGTGCAGCAAATCAAGAAAACCAAATACTTATATATATATTTAAATTATTATTATGGTTATAATTATAGAAATCTTGAATAAGGTTACCGATAAAGGTTATTTTAACATACCGAACTACTTGGTAAAATTATCAATTATTAATTAATTAATTTTACCCATTATCATTATTGAAAGTATATATATATATATATATATATAATATATATATATATATTGGGCTGGCAAGTTCTCGTCGTTTTTTTTAAATTTAAATTTTTTTAAAGGTTTAATAAAAAATACCAACTAATTAATCAATAATGTATTCACCCTGTTGTTTACAACTTCTTTCCAACGTTCAACAAGATTTTCAATACCACGTTGGTAGAACTCACCCGATTTCAACTCGAAAAATTGATCTAACCAACCTCTCAATTCTGCATCAGTATTGAACAAAACTCCGTGCTGAGCATTTGAAATAGATCGAAAGAGTTGGAAATCCGTTGGTGCCAAATCAGGAGAGTACTACAGGTGTGGCAGCACTTCCCATCCGTGCGTTTAAATGGCTTCCTTGGTCATATTGGCGATATGAGGGTGGGCGTTGTCGTGCAGCAGAACTCCATGCTGGCGATTAGGTCTTTTGTCTTGAATAGCCGTGTTGAGTCGTTCTAAGGCCGCAAATTAACTAGAAAGGAAAAAAAGATTCCAAAATGATTCAAGAATAGAATTCTCGAAATAAATAGATTCCAAAATTTAAAAACCAAATAAATTCCAAAATTTTAAACAAACTGCAGGAACTTAGATGCTAACCCAATATATATATATATATATATAATATATATATATAATATATATATATATATATAGATAGATAGTTTGATGGATAGATATGTTTGTATGCACTTATGTATACATATATAAAGATATATCTACAGGCACATATGTACATGCATATGCATATTTATGGATATATCCATACTAATCATATATATATGCCCCATCTGAATCTCTGTATCTTTCCATCTATTTAAACGTATATACATATATATATATATATATATATATATATATATAATATATATATATATATATATATATAGATGTGTGTATGTATGTGTGTGTGTTTATGTGTGTTTTTGGATATTGTATGTGTATGTGTGTGTATGTGCATGCGTCCAAGTTTATAATGCTCAGCTTCTGTATTTAGGTGTATGCATGGGCAGAAATTCATGAAAATACATTCATATAATTAAAATTGAATCGCCTCTGAGACATAAATGTCTCGAAGACTATTTATATTCAATTACCTTTATTGATTAAATTGATTTCAGATAAGGTCTGTTTACTTTTAAACGTTGCTGTTCGCAATACCGAACGCATCGAAGTCATCAAAGCAAAGTTATATTCCACACCCTAGCATGACAACTAACTGCAAAATTTGCATTGTGCAATTTTCGGAACTAAAATGTAGATTTTCTCTATGCTATCCAAAAACATTTCGGTCCTGATCTTTCATTCACGTTCCCTATTACCCTTGACCGAAATGAAAACACAATTCTGGTATTTTGAATAGCACTGCTGCAATATATAAAAGCATGATAGACCACATTTCTCTTCTGTTCCTGAAAATAATTGAACTCTCAGTAAATGCAAGCACCCTAACAATTTCAGACGAGGTCCATGATAGATTGATTCCGCATGTCGAAAGGATCTACCACATATGCTAGTCGGCATTTAACAAAAACCGCTCCGCTAGCTGGCAATTTGACAGACCAGCTGGAGCGCTGTCACCTCTCCTTTATTATTTTGCCCATATCATAATAATCTCTGTTCGTCATGGACTAACTTATTTAGTCACTTCCAGTTTATTTGTAGCTATTCTTTCCTCATCCATATTACACCCTCGCTAACCCCCTTTCCCTTGCCTTTCCTTCTCAAAGTGTCAGTCTTCTAGTAATTTCCTCTATGCTTGTAGTTACCTCTTAGTCATTAACTTGAAACTATTTAAGAGGAATTTGTCTACCTCGCTGGTCTCGGAGGGCCTGCAAAGATCATGCACGAAACCTTTCTTTCCTATATAAGAAAAATATTGTGAAAAGCTTGAGGCCTGCACGGGGTGGATGTAGGTGTCTTCAAAACAAAACTGGATCACCTCCCGTCAAGAAGAGAAAACTACATCGTGGTAGGTAACGCAGATGTGGGAAGCAGCATAAAACTCTCCCATTCGCCAAATGCAACATATCAGAGGAGTTTTCAAATAGTGAAGGTGAAAGAAATCTAACGGCGGTGCACCTGCAAGTCCACAGCTCTCAAGCTGAAACTATTAGGTTGTCAAGAAAGTTCTTGCGGAATTTGTAATTTTGGTTTTAAATGACGTATTTTCAAATTAATTTTCGTTAAATTACTTGACTTTATATATCATTTTAAAGTCCCTTTTTCGCTCTGTCTAATCGTTTTACTATTTTTCTTTTTGAATAATTAGCCCATTTTTTCCGGAACGTTGAATACAACATGGACAAAAAGCAAGCTTTTCCAAATACGAAAATCTGCCTTTAGTGTTTTTAACAAATATTTATTTTTATATATAGGTATATTTTTATATATATGTATCAGGCTGAGTAAAAAGTAAGCAACATTTTGAAACATGAAATTCATTACAATATATTTCAACAATGCAGAAATCTTATGCATCAAATTACAATTAACACAATTTTGCCAACGAGTTACAAGCTTGTTTACTCCGGTAACATAAAAAGCTGGAGTTCTGGGCCTGGTGAACTCTTTGAACGCACTTTCAGCACCAGTTTGATTTTCTAACTCCTTCTCTCGCAGGAAACCATCAAGGTTCTTGAAAATGTGGTAGTCGGTAGGAGAAAGGTCTGGGGAATAAGCTGGGTGGGGAAGAACTTCGTAGCCAAGTTCCTTCAACTTCTGGAGCGTTATTAGTTAAACGTGTGGTCGAGCATTGTCACGAAGAATGATTGAACCTCTTCTCTTCATGACAATATGTTTCTGCAGGTCTTTCCTCGTTTAAGAAGTTATAGTCGATGAGTCCAGCAGTACACCACCAAAAAGTCACCATTACCTTTTCTTTGAAGAGATCGAGTTCGGTGCTTCATTCTGGTCCAAACAGTGCGAAGCACGTTTTTTACTATTGTACAAAATTCACTTTTCATCGCAAGCTATTATACGGTCGAGAACTGGATCGGTCCAGCTACAGAGAAGAAGCGACTAGCAAATTTCTTATCTGCACATTTTCTGATTTTCTTTCAAATCGTGTGGTACCCATTTGTCGAGCGCTTTTGATTTTCTGATCGCATGCAAATGATTGCAGACATTGTCTGGCTAACTTGAAGTTCTTTCGCCAGTTCTCGAGTGGTTTTACGTGGATCTTTCTCAATGACGGTCTTCAATTTGTATGACATCGATGACAGATGGGCGTCCACTACGCTCACTTTCTTCAAGTCTCAAGTTTCCACTGCGAAACCGTTTAAATGATTTTCGAGCTAACCACTCACTGGTCATTTCCTCACCAAACGTTTCGTTGATATTGTGAGCAGTTTCAGCAGTTTCACGTCCTTTTTTCAAGTAGAATAGCAAAATTGCTCGAATATCGCGCTTTGACAGTTACATTTCAGATAACTGTAACAACATTGAAAAAAATATCAATGTTAATTTATTGATGCATTTGGGCAAGTGAATGCCCGTGTTAGCAGACAATTTCATAAAACTCTGCAAAAATCTGGTACAGATTCTCCATGGTTCAAAACGTTGCATACTTTTTACTCAACCTTCTATTTTTCCTTTATTAAATCAATTTGCTTTTTCCCTTCGATTTGTATTTTTATTTGGTATATTTTTGTAATGTTCACATTTCCCTGTCAGTTGATATACCAGCTATCAAATATTCTAGGAAAACTTCATTACGTACGAACGAATGCTTTAACTAGAAAGGACACACAAACACACATACACACATACAGCCACACACAGAGAAATACATCACACACATATGTATGTATGTGTATGTGTGTATATATGTATAATCAGTCGCTACGTTGTCCATTTGTCATTTCCCTTGTGATGTTACATTCTGACTGCGAGTGAAGGAAAAACTGAGAACAATACATAGTCATGTTAGGATAAAAAGAAAGAAGCTTAACTGCGGCCAAAGGTATGGCATACAGTTAAGAGGCCACAATCCCCATGATCGAACACAAAGGTACCGCTCCTTTACCATTACAAACTTTATTTCAAAGCTATTTTAATTAAATGTATAATAAGGTTAATAGCATTTTATCGAAGTTCATTCTTATAATTAACTTATTTATCGGCTATTCGTTGATAATTCTATTAGTGTTGAAATGGTGGGGTTTGAACACACATGGGATGAACAAGGGTCAGAGTTTACTTTTCCAATCGATTATTAACTCGCTTGTATTTCCAGTTTACCGATTTAACCACGGAACCTTGTTTACATTTTCTAGTCTTTATAGCTAACGGTGTGACCTAATTGAGTATATTTCATGTAGTGTATATTCTTCAACTGCATTCTGTACATATTGCAATAATGTATCTGATATATCTTAAACATATTATGTACAATGTTTACACCACGTCAGGTATAAATATTATAAATATTATATATATATACACACACACACACATACGCATATATATATATATATATATATATATATAATATATATATATATATATATATATATATAGATATATATATATATATATATATGCGTCGGAGTGGCTGTGTGGGTAAGTAGCTTGTTTACCAACCACATGGTTCCGGGCTCAGTCCCACTGCGTGGCACCTTGGGCAAGTGCCTTCTACTATAGCCTCGTGTCGACCAAAGCCTTGTGAGTGGATTTGATAGGCGGAAACTGAAAGAAGCCCGTCGTATATATGTATATATATGTATGTGTGTGTGCGTGTGCGTTTGTGTGTCTGTGTTTGTTCCCCCCAACATTGCTTGTCAACCGATGGTGGTGTGTTTACGTCGCCGTAACTTAGCGGTTCGGCAAAAGAGACCGATAGAATAAGTACTAGGCATACAAAGAATAAGTCCTGGGGTGGATTTGCTCGACTAAAGACGGTACTCCAGCATGGCCACAGTCAAATGACTGAAACAAGTAAGAGAGTAAAAAAGTAAAGGAATATATATATATATATAATGCGTGTGTGTGTGTTCACTCTGTTTTACAATTTTAATGTTTCGTTTTACTTGTTATCAAAGACAAACTTTTTCTTTGTCAGACAAACACGGAATTTGAACTCAGAACGTAGCGGCAGACGAATTACTTATTTCTTTATTACCCACCAGGGGCTAAACATAGAGGGGATAAACAAGGACAGAAATAGGTATGAAGTCGATTACATCGACCCCAGTGCATAACTGATACTTAATTTATCGACCCCGAAAGGATAAAAGGCAAAGTCAACCTCGGCGGAATTTGAACTCAGAACGTAGTGGCAGACGAAATACCGCTAAGCATTTCAATGATCCTGCCAGCTCGTAGCGTTACGGAACATTTAAAACTAATACGTTGATAGGCCCTACTGCGTTAATTTTTCTAATAAAAACTAAGTATTTCTGAATAAGTACCTAGATTCTTCTTATCCTAATTACATAATTCGTCAAGTATTTTGTGCAGGTAAGATTTTACGGAGAAAACAATGGACAAAAAAATTTTTAAATGCCTTGTTTTAGAAGAAAGAACAATAGGTGTTCTATCATGTTATCTGTAACATGTTCTTTCGGCAAGCGAAGGTTAAATAGTTCGTGCTCCATGGGTCCTAGTAATTCATTATTGAGGCTAAGACGATATGAGAGAATCAGGTACTCTTGGGGGAATTTGAACGACGATATTTTAATGGCGGCGAGCTGGCCAAGGCGGCGAGCTGGCAGAATCGTTAGCACGCCGGGCGAAATGCTTATCGGTATTTCGTCTGACGCTACGTTGTGAGTTCAAATTCCGCCGAGGTCGGCTTTGCCTTTCATCCTTTCGGGGTCGATTAAATAAGTACCAGTTACGTACTGGGGTCGATATAATCGACTTAATCTGTTTGTCTGTCATTGTTTGTCCTCTCTGTGTTGAGCTCCTTGTGGGTAGTAAAGAAAGATATATTTTAATGGAATAAAATCGACCTAGGTTTAGATAATAAATACAGTGAGTTTTCAACAGTTTGTCAGTCTCCTTTCAATCAGCATGTGGGATTTAGTGAATGCAAAGAATTGTCTTTGGTACGTATTTCCGCTCTCTGAAAAAACGATTTATTTTCTTTTTCACGGTTATCACATTTATCAACATCGGTGTAATGCTCATTAAAACAACAATAATAATGAAAATACGACAAAAACTACTGTGGCAGGGTATGAACTGTGTAGTCAACAAGTTGCTTATTAACTCGATCTAATTATTCATGTCTTTGCACGAAAGTATTATAAGCCAATGTTGGTGATTCAAACTAGCACAGTATATTAAAAGCATTTATTTTATCAACCTTGAAATCAAGACGAGTAGAGATGTGATTTAAAACTGCTAGGCATTCATTCAAAGTCTTCTATTATTTCTGCTAATTCTTCTTATTTAAATAAACGAATATTATACAGGAATATTAGCGAATGCCATAAAACGAGAGATAAGACTGCATCAAGCTGATAACATGGAGCAGTACATGATTCAATATAAAACGGAAAATATTTCTTTCATATTAAAGCTAGAATAGCTTCCTCAAAGCTAAACTTTTTCGAAATTATGTACAACGTACAAATTGTTACTAAACAAGCGTATGTACAGCATATTTTTCCTTAAAAAATAAATATGCATTTATTCTATTAAAAAGCATTGAGTAACCCTTCGGATTCTTAATTTCCTCTATAAGCACAATGCCAGACATTTTGGTGGGAAGGTTAATTTCTTTGTCAAATATATTGACCCTAGTATTCATCTGCTACTTATTTTATCGACTCCGAATTGACGAAAGGCAAAAAGTCGAACTCGGTGAGAGTTTTGACAAGAACATGAGGTGTCGTATGAAATGCTGCTAAGCATTTTATCTCCCGTGCTAACGTTTCTTATTTCTTATTTCCACTTTCCATCCGCTTAATAATGGTTTCGAACTTTGAAACCAGGCCAGTAATGTTGGGGGAGAGGTTAAGTCAATTACATCGACTTCAGCACTCAACTGATACTTATTTTATGCCTCCCGAAAGGAGGAATGGCAAAGTCGACCCTGGTGGATTTTGAAACTAAAACGTTGGGACAGACGGAATGCCGCTAAGCATTTTGCCCGGCATGCCAACGGTTCTGCCAGCTTGCCGTCTTTCGTTATTTGAATATTAGAATATTTTTTAAGGCGGCGGGCTGGCAGAATCGTTAGCACGTCGGGCGAAATGCTTAGTGGTATTTCGTCTGCCGTTACGTTCTGAGTTCAAATTCCGCCGAGGCCGACTTTGCCTTTCATCCTTTCGGGGCCGATTAAATAAGTACCAATTACGCACTGGGGTCGATATAATCGACTTAATCCGTTTGTCTGTGTCCTTGTTTGACCTCTCTGTGCTTAGCCCCTTGTGGGTAGTAAAGAAATAGGTATTTCGTCTGTCTTTGTGTCTTTAGATTCTGAGTTGAAATTCTGCCGAGGTCTACTTTGCCTTTCATCCTTTTGAGATCGATAAATTAAGTACCAGTTGCGTACTGGTATCGATTTAATCAACTGCACACCCCACCCTGCCGAAAAAATTTCGGGCCCTGTGCTTAGAGTAGAAAAGAATCGTTAGCACGCCGGGCAAAATGCTCAGTAGCATTTAGTCCGTCCTTACTATGTGAGGTCGACTTGACTTTCATCCTTTTGGCGGTCGATGAAATAAGTGTCAGTTAAGCGTTGGAGGTCAATGTAATGGACTTAACCACAATCCCAAAACTGATGGCCTGGTGCCAAAATTTGAAACTTAATGTTTATTCAGGTGAATATACCTTGGGAATTATTTTTGTTAAACACCAGGTATTGTCCTTGAAAACTGTAACAACAATGAAATCGTGATTCTACTACTTCTCTGAATATAATTATATGGATTTGTTCCGTTTTTAATAGATGAATTAAAAAGTTCGACAGCTTCTTTTCTTAGATTCTACATTGTGAAAAAAATCTAAGAGAAAGCCACTCTCGTTTAAACCAAAGAATGTTCAAAGATTGAATATACTTTCTAGGCACACGGCCCAAAATTTTTGTGGAGGGGGCCAGTCGATTAGATCGACCCCTGTACGCAACTGGTACTGAATTTATCGATCTCGAAAGGATGAAAGGCAAATTTGAACTCAGAACGTAAAGACAAATGAAATAACTTTTTTTTTTTTACTACCCACAAGGGGCTAAACACAGAGAGGACAAACAAGGACAGACAAACGGATTAAGTCAATTATATCGACCCCAGTGCGTAACTGGTACTTATTTAATCGACCCCGAAAGGATGAAAGGCAAAGTCGACCTCGGCGGAATTTGAACTCAGAACGTAGCGGCAGACGAAATACCGCTAAGCATTTCGCCCAGCGTGCTAACGTTTCTGCCAGCTCGCCGCCTTCAAAGACTGAATATTACTGCTACGTATATCATTAAGTCTGAAGAAATGAAAGTTAAAGTCGCTTCAAAATCGGAATTTGAACTCTAGCCTGTGTTGTATTAAACTAGGGAGATGGCATGTTTTTCTTCCCCACTAGTTTATAAAGTTTGCTTATATAATTATCCCATGAGAAAACATGCTTGTCTCTTTTTGTTATGCTTAGAAATATTCCTTCAGTTTTTTTCCTTCGAGCTCAGTCTTTTGTTCACTACATTATGTATCGGGTTATTAATATGACTATAACAATCTCTGTCTGTCTGTCTTTTTCTGTCTCTTTCTGTCTGTCTCCTCTCTCTCTCTCCTCTCATATATATATATATATATATATATATATGAATGCATGTCTTTGTTTTTGTGATCGTGCATGTATGTATTTACCGATTGATTACATGTGTGTGTGAGTGCGTGTGTATGCATGTGTGTGTGTGCTATATATATATATATATATATATATATATATATATATATATATATATATATGTATGTATATCGATCTATCTATGTATTAATCAATTCACATCGAACATTTATTTGCTTGTTCTATTCATGTCTTCTATCCTTTGCCAGTCATCGTTCGCTAACAACAATGAATTACAAGATATATTTTAAAAAAATAAGTTAGGTTAGTGTTTCCACCGAAGGAAACGGGGAAGACCGTTCATTAAAAATAATAAGGCGAGAGAGAGAGGGAGAGAGAAAGAGAGAGAATGAAGATAATAACAAAGAAAAACATTCCAAATTAAACAAAGTAATAAAAGTCAATTCTTCTCTTGGTTTATTCTCTGGCACATTTCATGAATATTTCCTGATTAATGGCAGTTAACTGTGTTACTGAACGACAGAATCAAATTTATAAACTTTCTCACTCCCTGCTCCATTTACTAAATGAAACGTTTTGTCCCATGAGATACGCACGGGGGCGAGAGAAACAAACTTGCATATTTAGTCTTGACCATGACCTAAACCAACACATGGTGGACGTAAAAGCCTTACATTGTATTTAATTGAATCTCATCCTGCGAAAAAAATCCCATTTTATTTTTGTGTTTCTGTATTCTGGGATAAGAAACTATTTAAGAGAAAATCTTTATGTTTGCGTAATTGAATGCTTTGCATTTATCTTGAGTGTTTTTGTTTCTGAATATGTATATGTGTGTGTTTATATTTGCTATTGTACTGGGTACACTTAATAAAGTTGTTAATTGCTTAACTTCACATGGCAAATGAAGCTTGTTGTAGATCCTATTGTTTATCATTCCACTTTCGCCCGAATGACTTGGCTTTAAACACGTTTTACTAAGATTGCGTACTGTTTTCTTTTGCAGAAATTCTTCAACTTTGGCCTGTAACGGTCAAAATAGAACGCTATTTTAGTCCGTATACAAAGTTTTCTTGATCAGCTTAGCTGTGGTCGGAACTTAGAGTATGTAGTGTGAGCGCGATTCGAATATAAAGGCACCTACCTTCTCTTCGCTCCGAGGCAGCCCGTCAGTGGTAACGGATCCTTCGACACAGCCCCGACCCGAACGCTAAAGATAGCAGCTGCTTCACCCAACCTTAGCAACGTCTTCCCCCGTCTCGACACGTCGACGACCCCGGTTCGAAAAAGCCGAAATCGCCGCTCTCTACGCGCGCCTCACGGCAGCCCCTTCCGGTTGCCCCAACTTCCGGTCAACGCACCCAGCTGCTGACGTCATCCCACAGAGTAGACTCAACTTTTAATATAATTCTTTCTATCTATCTATCTATCTATCTATCTATCTATCTATCTATCTATCTATCTATCTATCTATCTATCTATCTATCTATCTATCTATCTATCTGTCTGCATATTGTTGGTTCACCAAAAGCGATAAATTACAAGACTCAATACAAATATCGAGTATTTTTAAATACAAAATAACTGAAAGGCTCCAATTTCCAGACCTCAGTTATTGGCTTCCAATCACCAGCTGGTGTATTGAGGAACTTGGTTAACATTATTAATAAACGAGTGTCCTTGTTATCTTCTAATGAAGATGTTTTTAGGGGTACGATTGACATTAGAATGAGTCGCTAATAAAATAGCGGTTTCCCCGATAAGATTAGATCTGTAAAAAAAAAAACACACTGGTGATGCATTGCGTAAGAATAGGAATTGGAAAAAGGAACAATTTATGGTACAACCTAGTATTTAACTCAGCAGTAAAAACTAATATAGCCAGAAAATTCCTTCATTTAATAGATCACAATTTCTATTATACTTATACATAAGTATAAAATAAATATTGAATAGGAACTCGGTTAAGGTTAGTTATTTAGCTTGCAAGAATTCCAGTGTTATATAAGAGGTTATAATGCTGCAAAAATGAAAATAAGTAACCAACAAAGATCTTGCAGCTGTAGAATTCGTGAGAATTCTCCACCAGATGGTAACTGCCCAGCAAATTCGATTGTTTACAGTGCCAAGTTTCAATCAAATAAAAATGATGAACTTAAAA
>NC_042997.1:25067446-25080639 GCF_006345805.1 Octopus sinensis
TATCCCGCTTTCTACAGTTAATAGAATGATTGTGCAATTCACAAGGGAGGGAAAGGAGTCCACATTACCTCGCCCAGGTCGACCAGAGCCCTCTGACAGAACCCTTCGCTTTGTTAAGTGAAGTGTGGAGGATAATACTCGTTGCAAGTCTTCTGGCCGGGCAGAATAAGTTGATATCAATCTTAGAACAGCTATCAGGTATCTCCTAAAACGTGGCTACTATAGCAGAGCTGCAAGAAGGAAGCCACTTCTTCGACCAGCCAATAACAAGTGTGATTGAAACATAAACTTAGCTAAATATGCGTCCATAGTGTAGAAAAGACTCTTTCCAATCTTCTCCAGTGGTGAAATGATTAAAGAAGATTCTTTATTTATGAAAGATGGGGCTCCTTGTCACACGGCTAGAAAGAACCAAGATTAGTTGGAAGAGAATGGCAATAAAAAGCTTCTGTGGCCAAGCCAGTTATCAGATATGAACCTTTTTGGACACCTCTGGGTCATAATTAACAGAATACTACATAAAAAGATCAACAAATCATGCTGAAAGAGAATATTTGTCATCTGATCAGTAGCATGCTTAATAATGAACCTTGCATTGAAAAATGTAAAGAGAAGGTGTACTAAATATTAGATATTTAAATTATAATAATTAATAAATAATTTGAATATATAATTTCAGATTTAACGAGTATAAGCGTGTCTATTTACTTGTGTTAAACGTGTATATATATATATATTATATATATATATATATATATATTATATATATATATATATATATATATATATTTCAAATTAATAACAGAAGGGTAAAATTTATTAATCAATTAATTAATCAATTAATCAATTAATTAACAATTTTATCACTAATTATATATATATATATATTATATATATATATATATGTGTTTAAGAGACAGAACCACCTTCAAGCAACTCAATCAACATTGAACGACATTATCTATGATATATATAAGATTAAATTTTAGCAAATTAATATCTACAATTCTTATTCTGAATCATATATTAAATTATAGAGACTACGTGCGTTTCATGACAATATCTATCGGTATTGCTGAAATAGGTCTCGAAATTCAATACCTTATCAGTCCGATGTAAATAGTAAGATAGCTTTATATAATCCAGACCTGAAGATTGGCAGTATAGTCGGATTGATATGATATTAAATTTTGAGATTATTTATTTCAGCAATGCCGATATCTTCTATATATATATATAATATATATATGTATATATACATACATACATATATATATATATATATATATATATATATATATATATATATATATATTATATATATATATATATATATATATATATCTTCTTAATGTTAAAAACTGGTAAGGAGAATTTTAAGGATCGTCCGTGTTAAAATCAACGTCTTCAGTATCAGACTTAAAAATACATACTTTCAAATGCCGACACAACTCAAGCCAGATTATATTACCTTAGGAATAATTCATCTGTATACAATATGAAAATATTTTACATTGCTCTCTCTGTGCTACCAATGTTAATATATGCTATCTTAAAGAATAAAAGATATTTCGATTTCCTCATGAGGACAGTAATTTCAATATGTTCTTGCCTATATGAAGTGAAATATCGTTTAGCAACTTGAATTAGTAGAAGGTACATTTCTGAAACTCTTTGATTGTTCTTCTCTCTCCTCACGAAAGGTTTTTGGTAACAAGACAAGCAATACAATTCAAACACCAAAGAATATGACATTCTCGTGAAGCGAAGTTGCCGATGCCTTAGAATCTATTGTATCTTGCTTGTGTTGTGAATTGAAGGGAAAATAAATAAAGTAAATATAGTGAAAAACCAATATTTCCAGTCTACCAGAAATACGAAAACATATCGAAGCAATATACGTATACAAGCACCGACGCACACGCCCCACTCCACATATACATTCGTATACACACGCTCTCACATATTTATACACGGATCTATATTTGCTACGAGTCTGTCGTGAAGTGAAGATCTAGAAAACGTAGCTGGTGCTCGAATTACATAAAGCGGCGTTTTCTTCACTGAAACATGTGTAGTATAATGTAATTAAATAATTTATGAACCGACTTTCTATTTTCCATCTCGTGAAGTGCAAAGCCCAGAGCAGAAGTCGGAGTAGTCTGTCACATTATATAAAAACACACATATACATATTTGTAAGTGTATATGTCTGCATGTAGATATGTATCTACGTATGCATATATGTGCGCGCGTGTGTGTGTAAAATAAAACTTTCGGGATCCAGTAGAATTAAGATATTTTGATAACAAAATCACCAAGATACAATCCAGTGATAGTATGCCTGTGCATTAACACTGTGTATGGACACTCCTGTACTTGCTAATGTGGATTTGTCCTTCCAGTTATTGCACAGATGTGGAGGCGCAATGGCCCAGTGGTTAGGGCAGAGGACTCGCAGTCGTAGGATCGCGGTTTCGATTCCCAGACCGGGCGTTGTGAGTGTTTATTGAGCGAAAACACCTAAAGCTCCACGAGGCTCCGGCAGGGATGGTGGTGATCCCTGCTGTACTCTTTCACCACAACTTTCTCTCACTCTTTCTTCCTGTTTCTGTTGTACCTGTATTTCAAAGGGCCGGCCTTGTCACTCTCTGTGTCACGCTGAATATCCCCGAGAACTACGTTAAGGGTACACGTGTCTGTGGAGTGCTCAGCCACTTACACGTTAATTTCACGAGCAGGGTGTTCCGTTGGTCGGATCAACCGGAACCTTCATCGTCGTAACCGACTGAGTGCTTCCACACTATTGCACATACATTTACAAATGTAAACCAAATGCACAATGCATGCGGAAAGTCATAACTTGGCATGCAGTCCACAATCCACTGTAGGCTCAAGATCCAATGCTGGTACCTTGACCAGCACCCCACACTCTGTTTACCCCTCTATCTCTCTCATACCTTTCTACATACCTTAGTAATCCCCCTCTGCCACTGAAAGAGAAACCTAACTTTCCTCAAATATGTGCAATTTGCTTACTATCTCAACCAATAATCTTATAGCTGTCATTCCTAAACTTTAACAAACGCAATACCCCCTTATCCATCTTCCCACTCCTTGCCTTTGCTACGATTGCCTTATTTGCCTCATTATTATCTCTGCACTCTCCTTGAACTATCTTTTCTCCTCTCACTAATCCCTGTCTCAATATCACCAGTCTCCTTTCTAATACACTTAGCTCTCCATATAAAATCGTAACTCTATGCATGTATGATTATTTCAGTAAGAAATATTTTTGCAAAACTGTCGCATGTGAGACTTACTACACTTTTGAAAAACGCTAAACCGTTGTACTATATTTTGACAATTTTCATATCTTGACATCTGAAGTAGCTGGAAATACGATGCCTAAAAAACCGGCTACTGCAAGCAAAATTAAATATTGAAAAGAACTCATTTGGCTAACTTTGGACATACGACAGTTTAACATAACAACAACGATATGTGTGTATGTGTGTGTGTGTATTACACACATCATCCTTTATTGTCAAGATATATTCTTTAACGTGAGAGGTAGTATATGCATACATAATCCATTGAATAAGCACAAGTCAGTAATAGCAATCAATGCTATTTGCTCTTCAGAAAACCACAAACTCTCTTCCCTGTTAAAAGCATAATGACACAAACTCCTTGTCTTTTTCACTTCAGCTACTAATAAACTAGTTAAAGTGAAGACCTTTCTATTCTCTACTTGTCTTCTTGAAAAGATACAATGTGTGCATGGTGAAAAGCAATAGCGGGAAAATTGCATTAAAACGGAAGTTGTATTTTTTTGTCTTGATTTCGAGGTTTTATATTTATGTTAATGTAAGTGTTTTGAAAGACATATTTCAAGTATTTTCGTAGGGAATTACAGCTGGACGAGTATTTACGAAGTCTATCAGAACTTGTCCAGTCAAAAGGATTTTAGATCACTTCTTATCATTAACAATATAATATAGTGGCAAATACCTTTACCGCGCTAATCTAATCTCACTTGGCTACAAAATTGAACAAACATGTACAAGATACTTCTTAATTTAAAATGCTAACTGAAAATTTTCCGATAAGCCAAATCGCAAGTTAATTGTATTAAGCGGACAATATAACTTCCATCAGAACCAGAAAATACTTCAGTAGACATTTATAAAGCTCCAGCGAAGCTCACAATGGTGTACTGGCCACAAATCTAGGATGATGCTGCCACTACAGAAACGGTAATTGCAAATCATATTCCCTAAAAACCACTCAACTGATTGGCAATAAGTTTCTCACAAACCATACACCAATATCTGGTTCACATTTATGCAGTCTTCTCTGCATTTTCTCCTGCCATTTAAACAATGAATGCTCTTCAGAACTCCCTCATTCAATTTTTTGCCCCTACTCAGTTACCCTAACCGCTTGTCTCTCCTTCTCTAATCATACAAATTGCATCAATCTAGTTTTGTATCTGTCCATTAAAATTTCTGTTATGTACATCCTTCGATTCAAGACGTTGACTTGTAAATTTTCATAAAGCGCATTAATAGCACCTGTCTTACCAACCTCAGTGGGATATCGGATACAGTTAGTTACACTCCTTCAGACCAAATCTATACTAAAATAACATTCCTATCATAAACACACATCAAATACGTTACTGTATGTTTCACTGCGATATTGATTGATTCCTCTGCACAATGGAAGGCGATGTGTGCTCATTTTGAAAAGCACTCATGCCTTAATGAAAATTGAGGCTCTAATCAGGAGTAGTCTGCATAAGGATCTCATCTGCCGATGGGCTTTTGCGTATGCTGTGATAAAAAAAGGGAATCTGCTCAAAACTGAGGTTTTCCATAGAATCAGCATGACTATCGGCTCTCATGTCACGAAGGTTCGTGGGCTCCATCCTATGAGATGTCTATATTTGGATGTCAGTTTCGCGATGGGCTGATGAAAGATGCATCATTTGACACGATTACTCCCCAAGTACCGTCTGTCATTAGCGACCTGAATAATTGTCATCTGCCAAATAATGTGATTTGTGTGTATTCACTCTGTAATGCAGAACCTGAAATTTTGATGCATTTAGTTTCATATGGTTTTAATCTGCTCATTGATAACTGACGTTTAGCTCGTTTTGGAGTATGACGAGATCATTTGGAGTTTGGAAAGCTATCGAGACTTTTGTGTATTCAGCATAGCTTGTCAGGTTGTTCGAGAACTCTTATGAGATTATAGCTGATGGGGTGATGATAAATAATAATGGTCTTAGAACCATACTCTGAGGGATACCACGTGTTACTGGTGACTTTTGTAGAGAGAAAACCGTTTGCAGCAACAGATTGATTCCTACCCTATAAGAAATCAAAATATCATTCACAGAGTTTTCCTGTGGTACCAAATTCCCTTAACCTATGACAAATGATGCCATGATCAATTTTGTCAAATGCTGTTGCAAAATCAAAGTATATACAATCAGTATTCATTCCTTTCAAGACATTAGGGAGGATAGTGATAAGGTGCTGTAATAATAGTGACAGGCAACTTCGTCTAGTCCGAAAACCATGTGTATTGTCTAAGATGTTGTTTTCCTCAAAGTACGAACTTATTCTTTTTGCGTCCAACAATTTTAGATGGGTGAGATACGAGAGAAACAGGTATGTGATTTTAGCTTCAGCCCTGCTAACTCCAATATCTATAGGTGCTACTAATGCGTTTTTAAATAGTTCTGGGAATATACCTGTATATAACGACCTTTGAAATAGCATCTTTAAATATTTGGTGAGGCATATTTTGCACGTTTTTTTACAATATGGCTAGGAAACTAACTGGCCCAGATACTGAGTTTGAATGTAGGTGGTTAATAGCTGCAAATATATAATTTGCTGTCATATCATGTATTCTAGAAGTATCTCTGCAGTTGAATTTTAGGATCAAAGGATTCGCATGTGTTACGTACTATTTTATTGGTTATGGTTTGAGAAAATGCAAGTATATTTATTTCTTTATTGCCCTGCACAGGGCTAAACCTAGAGGAGACGAACAAAGGATTAAGTCAATTACATCGAACCCAGTGCGTAACTGGTACTTATTTAATCGACCCCGAAAGGATGAAAAGCGGAATTTGAACTCTGAACGGAAAGGCAGACGAAATACCGCTAAGCATTTCGCCCGGCGTGCTAACGATTCTGCCAGCTTGCCGCCCTGCAGTTATATTGTTGACTCAAGAATGTGTATATTTATAATGAATCATTGATGCTTGATGCATTTTGGCCCATTAGAGAGCCAATCTGGCTATTTCCGGATGATTTTCGCATGTATGGACAATGTTTTTACAGTAAATCACTAAATGACCCATAACTTTTTTATTATCCCCTGAAATTATACCAAAATCTCAGACAATAACAAATAATATCGTATTTATTGTTTGTGAAAATTATAGAATATAAAACTACTTTGATAAAAACTTATATCTACTTTTCTGACGAAAACAATGCCGTTCTGAACATTTTGGCCGCAACTGTATATATATATATATATATATATATATATATATCATGTCGCTACTTATAATCTACAGTGTTGTATGAATGTTGATAATAAAACCTTATTAAATTATATTTTTCGCAGCAATGCAACTGTTTGCCGCTATTATCATTATCGTCGTGTCTTTTTTTTAAATTACACAAATGAAAACAAAATGAAATAGAATAAAACTGAAATCTAAAGTTATTTTATTGCTCGAAGCTGACATTCTACATAAGGCAACTAGCAATATAATCAACGAACGAAAAATGTATTGTCAGCTCAATAATTACAAAGTTACAACTTAACCCTTTAGTGTTTAAACCGGCCATATCAGGCCAAAATTGTCTTCCTGTTTTATGCTCAAACCAGCCAGCTCTGACTTCTCCCACCTACCCTACAAAGTCATTCTAAAAATAAACAGGGTCATCATCAAAATCTCAGAGTTACAAGATGCTGTACAATTAATTTAAAACAATGTTATTAAACAGGCTTTACATCTGACAGAGTAATCTGAATTCTAAAGGGTTAAAGAAGAAGGTTTTGTATTCTAAATTGCCTTCGTAATCAAAGTAATTTTATGGATGAAATCCCAAAATGTGGGAACTAAAAGAGAAACATAAAACAAGTTCAGATAAATGTATAACTAAATATAACAAAAATGAATCTATATATGAAACGAAGTATCGCAATCATAACCGTAGTGAATCTCATATTAGTGAAAATTGCACTTCTTTGGTTAAAATGTATAAAATTTAATTCCCAGTATTTCTCATTCTGTGCAGTAAATTCAATTTCAAGTGCACGCCAATAATTTTGAAGTCGAACATAATATAATTAAAAGTGAAGTAACTAGTAAGATCTGTTTTATATTGATTAACTTTGGCAACAAATGCGTTTTACTTTCAACCATTGTGAAACATCTAGTACAGTGACCAATGGCATCTTTCTGTACACATCATTCACTCTATCTCTCTCTAAAAATAAATGAAAAATAACTGAAAACATTGTTTCGCAGTTTCAGACAATATCCTTGCTACTCACATACATAACAAATGTGTGAAAGTGAATCAATGTCACATGAGCTTTTGATATCGATGTTCTAGAAAAAACAGTAAAATTTCCCGTAAATCACATACCACTACATGCAAAACTATAAAATACACACGAGGAAATTTAGTCATTAATGCAACTACAAATGGAATGCTTTTTACTAACAGATTTTCCCAAGCGTTGACCTGAGTTTAAATAACAATAGCAACAATACTGCCCAAGCTTCATGAATTGTTCTAGTATTCCTTTGTCGCTTCTCCAAAAGTGTGAGGAAACTCTTATTCTTATTATGCTTATATGTATGGGACGTAGGATGATAATGCTGAAACACTTACCAGGTAGCTTACAAACGAAAGACTATTCGCTGTTTTCGTAAACATTCATTCATTGTTATCAGACGCGCTTTTTCTTCTTTCCTACATTCCCCCAGTCCTATAATACCGAAGAAACATGTAAGACTATGATTCACATTCGTGCATAGTCTCACTACATCGAAATCGCTCTCATTTTCTTTTACTGTTCATAGGCGCAGGAGTGGCTATAGGCACAGGAGTGGCTGTGTGGTAAGTAGCTTGCTAACCAACCACATGGTTCCGGGTTCAGTCCCACTGCGTGGCAACTTGGGCAAGTGTCTTCTACTATAGCCTCGGGCCGACCAAAGCCTTGTACGTCGATTTAGTAGACGGAAAATGAAAAGAAGCCCGTCGTATTTATGTATATATATATGTGTGTGTGTATATGTTTGTGTGTCTGTGTTTGTCCCCCTAGCATTGCTTGACAACCGATGCTGGTGTGTTTACGTCCCCGTCACCTAGCGGTTCGGCAAAAGAGACCGATAGAATAAGTACTGGGCTTACAAAGAATAAGTCCCGGGGTCGATTTGCTCGACTAAAGGCGGTGCTCCATCATGGCCGCAGTCAAATGACTGAAACAAGTAAAAGAGTAAAAGAGTAAAGAGAGTAGTAGAAAATAGCCTGCAACTCCAAATCCTAAATGTTCATGTAAAGGGCATTAAACTGGATGTGAAATTAGAAGTTTTGAGGCGGCAAATGTTAGTCTTATTTGAGTACATTTCTCCAGTTTGTCCACACCTATGAAATAAAATATCCCATGACACCTCATTTCAGCAAAGAAAATACCTCATTCAAAAACTACATAAATAATTAGTAAAAAACACGGAAATATGTTTGTTATATGGATGGAACAGAAAATGTAACGCACCCCGCCTCTAAGAAACACCAAATGCAAAAGAAAAGAAAGAAAAGGTAAAAGAAAAGAGAATAGCATCGTCAGACATCACGTGGTAATTCAAAAGCGTTCACCGCTGACATCCGTAAATTTGATGAAATTGCAAACACATTCGTCTCGGTGGAAAAGTTATTTCTCCAGGTACTTAAGAATATCAACGAGTTTGAATGAAAATATCCAATAATCTTTCCTAACTTAGATGAAACGCATCTTTTCAGAAAAGAATTGTATACCGTACTGTTATTTCTCAGAAAGAAAAGAAACACTTCTGGGTGCCTGGTCTGAACACTACTAGTTGGCATTAAAGTCCCAGGAAATTTGAGGCTGCAGCCTGTATGCTTTTATCACATAGAAAAATAACAAAAAGGATATTTGAAATACATACGATTTTGGTTAAGAAATAGAAGAAAGCTTGTTGCGGTGGTCAATACAGATTTCCACCCAATGGCTTGTGCTGTACAAGTTTTCTCTCTAGAGAATTGACATGGTGAAGAAGAATAAAAATAATTATGGAGAAAAATAGATAAATTCCTTGAAAAGCTATTAAAACGACGTTATTCCGAAACTACCAATCAGAGAAGAAAAGACACAGCCTGCACGTACATCCCAGATATATAAAACCTGTCCCATTTCACTACATTTCAACTCAGAATTCTGTAGGGCTGTGTATTAGTGATTAGATGGTATTTAGAACTGAATAATTTAAAGTTAATTAATGTTGATTAATTTGATTTATTTTAATGAAAATTATATAAATCAAAATTAAACTTTTTTTTTAAAATTTCATCATATCATGAAATCACAATTTGTAACATTACATTGTGTAAGGTTTTCCGATGTTATTCAGTGCTTCAAATGTGCAATAGCAAGTCTCTGAGTTTTCCGTCAGCTGCCAACTTTTATCAACGTAATTTGAGTTCGTATCCTTGCTAAAACTAGTTTTTCAAGATTGTATCTTTATTTATGGTGTGTTGTAATGACCCTGCAGACCAGTGCATTTATAGGAACAAGCCTAACACGCGAACAGAGGGCTTAATCTGAGCGGGTGTGTATACACTCACACATACACAAACATAAACGCATAAACACGCACAAACATATACATACACGTACACACTTATACACAGATATATGAGCGCATGTTTAAAACTTTCACATCGTAAACACGTGTTTCTGGCCTACACACACTGGGTGGCAAGCTGAGCAAATGCCTTCTGCATTAACATCGGACCGACCAATGGCTTGTTATTGCAATTAATACGCGGAAAAAGAGCGATAAAGCGTTGTATATACAGGCATGTGTATGTGTATGTATGTATAGAAGTTTGCATGTAAAAATATGTTTTATATATATATATATATATAGGTACGTGTGTGTGTGTGCATGTGCAGATAGTGATGCCGATAAATACGGTTAGGTGGATACACACACACACACATACACATGTAGTTATGTGTAGGGGTGTATAGATACCAAAAGTAAATATATTCGGATAAACACTCCTGGAGAAGCATTTGAATATTTATGTATGTTGACAAATAAATTTGTTTTACATGGAAAATAAACCCCCTCCCCCCAGAAAACTAAGAGGAGAATGCATAGTTATTTTTAACTCGACAGCTGTTTCAAGGGATTCGGAATTACGTAACAGTCGTAATGTTCATAACTAGTTGATGGAATTTGAAAAAATTAATGGATAAGCAACCGGTACATGGACACAGAGACAATACTATAAGGCTGCTTCCTTTCATCAGGACGAATAAGTGGCAAATAGCTATTTGCCAACTTTTTAGCCTGAAAAAAACTAAGAATATTTGTGGCGTTTTCTTACCACCACCACCACGGAATTGTACTTGAACCATCTGTCAATACACATATGCACATACATAGATATATGTATGCGTATATCCTGTATAACATACGAGAATAAATTCGATAATGTACTGATGTTATCAAAGGAAACAAGAATACCAAGAATTGCGGGGAAAAGAACAAAATATTTATGCTTCCACAATACCCACTTACGCAAAAGCACATTGCGCCAATGAATATATATAGATTCAAATAAATGACGTTAGCAGATGTTCTTTCGAATTTTCTGCTTGTGAATTCTTCAGTTGTCTGTATCCAAAGTTACGAATAGCTACACTATAAAGACTTCTTATTTTGAGTTACATATATATATAACTTTGACTCATGTATGTATGTATGTATGTATGTATGTATGTATGTATGTATGTATGCATGTATGCAAACCCACGCGTTGTATATATGCATTCAACTATGTTCGAATGTGTATACGCATAAATATGTTCATATATCTATCAATCTATCTATGTGTCAATCTGTATGTCTGCCTGACTGTCTACCTCTCTATCTATCTATCTATCTATCTATCTATCTACTCTCTATCTATCTATCTATCTATCTATCTATCTATCTATCTATCTATCTATCTATCTATAATATATATATATATTATATATATACATACATGCACTCATATAAATACCTACATAATATTACGTATATATATATATATATATATATATATATATAATATATATATATATATGTACATACATATATATTTATACATATATATATGTATTATATTACACATATATTTATAATACATATATAATATATAATTATATAATCTATATCTATATATATATATATATATATTATATATATTATATATATAACAGCGACGGACACATATGGAAGCAGATATATGCATTTATATATGTTTCTATATGTGTATATATGTGGATATGCGTGTGTATGTATGTCCACCACGTGTTCGTCAGCGCATTTGTATGTGCGATCATGTTTCAGCGTATGGGAGTTTGTCAGTACCAATGTTTACTGACCGTATATACACATATCTATTTACACATATGTATGTATGTATGTATGTATGTATGTATGTATGTATGTATGTATGTATGTATGTATGTATGTATGTATGTACGTATGTAGTTATGTATGTATGTATACATGCTTGCAAGCATGTGTGTATGTATGTATATAAAGATATGTTTGCCAATATAAGTAGTTACATAGAATATGGTCGTTGCCGTAGATGGCTTTGAAAGCTAATATTTACAAAACGAACAATAAAACTAAAACAACAAACTAGGAAAAAGAAAACAATACAATTAAAAAAAATTGATTTTATCCCAACATCATATTATTCATTTATTGCAGATTATCTAGCAAACGTTATTTTCTCATAAGATATTGTAGAAACAATCCTTTGTTTGTGGTTTCATTAAAAGATCTCAGATACAACACAATCTCTCACTCCCTTCTCTCGTCTGTCTCCGGCTCTATGTCTCTCTCTCTTGCTCACTGTTTCTCACACCCTTTTCCTTTCATCCGCAGTATGTCATTCTTATTTACTAGAAAGAAGGTATCGCGTTGTTTCAGCCTTTAATACAAGATATAGCTTCTCATCAAATACAACATGTTATAAAAGCGCCAAACAAGACAAGAGACATGTCTATTAAAAGCGTCGATTGTTTGTCTTAACTCACCTTATGCGCTAACGTCCGACGTCAGCATATATGTTCTGCACTCAGCAGAGGAACTCGTCACAAAAGGAATGTTGATGTAAATCAACAAAGTAACATCTGCTTGGCTACATGTCTGCATTTCTGTATGTGTGCACGTGTGTATATATGTAAATGCGCACACACACATACATACCACACACTATATATATATATATATAATATATTAATATATATATATATATATATATATCTATATATATATATATATATAGTCATAAACACAAACACACACACACATATATATATCTACATATATAGTCATAAACACACACTATATATATATATAAGATGATATAAGCGTTTTTTCTCTAATCTAATATGTATATATATATAGTCATAAACACACATATATATATATTATAATCATAGATACATTATATATATATAGATATATAGTCAAATATATATATATATATATATAATACACACACATATATATATATAGTCATATATACATATATAATATATAATATATATATATATACAGTCATACACACACACACACATATATGACTGTGTGAGCGCTTGCGTGTTTATATATATAATCATACATACATACATACATGCATACATACATGCATACATACATACTGTTGTATATATTTACATACCTATCAATCTATCTATCTTTGTGTGTGTATCACATTTATGGATGTATAATATATACATATGAGCTTAGCTCAGTGATTAGGGTATTCGGCGGCTCACGATATTACCGTCGTGACTACGATTCCCAGTGGCACGTTGTGCTCTTGACA
>NC_042997.1:25080739-25083239 GCF_006345805.1 Octopus sinensis
ATGTCCTCCAAACTTAGCCATGCCATATCAGATTTTTGTGAGGCGGAAAGTGTGGATTATTAAACGATTTCTTTCAGATGTGTACATTAGCACGTAGACATAATGAAAAGTCAGGAATATATAATGAAATGCATAGACTATCACGGTGGGATTTAAACTCGATATGTTTGGGGTGGTAAGGGAAGTGTCTCAATGCTGCAACGTATTTAAATAAACCCTTTCTCTCACACTCTTGCTGGCTCTCACTTGATTTTATCCTGCCATGTCATAACGTTGCCGTTTTTTTCTTCTACTGAGTTCATTTTTCCCCAACATAGTGGAGGCGCAATGGCCCAGTGGTTAGGGCAGCGGACTCGCGGTCATAGGATCGCGGTTTCGATTCCCAGACCGGACGTTGTGAGTATTTATTGAGCGAAAACACCTAAAGCTCCACGAGGCTCCGGCAGGGGATGGTGGTGATCCCTGCTGTACTCTTTCACCACAACTTTCTCTCACTCTTACTTCCTGTTTCTGTTGTACCTGTATTTCAAAGGGCCGGCCTTGTCACTCTCTGTGTCACGCTGAATATCCCCGAGAACTACGTTAAGGGTACACGTGTCTGTGGAGTGCTCAGCCACTTACACGTTAATTTCACGAGCAGGCTGTTCCGTTGATTCGGATCAACCGGAACCCTCGTCGTCGTAACCGACGGAGTGCTTCCTCCTTTTTATTCTCAACATTCTAATAACCGTTTCTTTCATGGATGCAAGACTAGAATCTTTAGGGAAAGGGTTTCGTCGATTAACACAACTACATTACTAGAATAAAAATCTTAAAAATCGATACTTGCAAAATAAAATGAAAATTTTTACTTCAGCGGTGTTTGTGCTAAAAATGTAAAGAACCCAAGTATATACCGCACGAAATTTTTCAGAAGCGTCAACGATTTTGCTGTTCAAGCTGTACTCTTTACTTGTTTCAGTCATTTGACTGTGGCCATGCTGGAGCACCGCCTTTAGTCGAACAAATCGACCCCAGGACTTATTCTTTGTAAGCCTAGTACTTTTTCTATCGGTCTCTTTTGCCGAACCGCAAGATTAAGGGGACGTAAACACACTAGCATCGGTTGTCAAGTGATGTTGGGGAGACAAACACAGACACACAAAAGTACAAGCATACAAACACACACATATACATATAAATATATACGTATACACGACTGGCTTCTTTCAGTTTCCGCCTACCAAATCCACTCACAAGGCTTTGGTCGGCCCGAGGATATAGTAGAAGACACTTGCCCAAGGTGCCATGCTATGGGACTGAACCCGGAACTATGAGGCTGATAAGCAAGCTACTTTCCACACAGCCACTCCTACGTCTATAGTTTTTTTTTTTTTTTACCGCGATATCTAAAAGAATAAATGTAGTTTCTGATTTGGACACAAAGCCAACGATGTTGATGGTTGGTGGATATTCTTCTGTTGGATCAGTCTTAGTACTTGATTGGCGCTTTATTTTGTGAACTCTGGAAAGAAAGGCAATATGGAACTTGGCAAGATTTGAGCTCAGAATGAAAAAGTCGGAATTCATGCGGAAGACGTTTTCTTCGATTTTCTAATAATTATACCAATCAACCATTAGCTTTTCACCCAAATAACAACAACAATGTTTGCTAGAAGCAGAACATTCTCAATTCTTTATTCTAACAAAATGTATATAAAAGCTATAATACCTCACCCAATAAGTATTGATTAATATATTACATATTATCATAAAAGTTTTAATCTCTAGCGGTGGTGTTTACAAGTTTTCAAAGAGCTAACCTTTTAAAGAGCTAACCGGTGCGACACCCAGGGAGGGTATCTGTATTTCAGCGCAGAATAAATATCACAAGGAATATCGTTCGTAGAGAGTCAGATTTTCGATATACCCATCGTTATTTCAATCTTTTTCGAATATATCAGCATAATAATGCAAGCATGTACATACACGTACATCAACATACACACTTACCTATAGATTTACGAGCAAAACGCTCCCCTGTCCAATGGACGGTGCTGAGTTGTCAAACATTTAAACCCAATTTTCTCAAAACAACTTGTACGACCGTCCCATAGGCCTCTCCTTTGAGAAACACTGATTTAACCTACATTTGAAACACCAGCAAAAGAAGAAATAACGATAAACTTTTTTTCTATTCACACAAATATACAACCGAAGAGTTTAAAGTACCAGTAATAATAAGGCTGTTGACTGAGAGAACACAAACATGGTTTAAATAGTAAGCTTGGCAGGAAAGAAACGTGCCTTTAAGCAGTACAAATACAACAAAAAATGGAAGGATGCAGTTATGTAGGTCTACAGGTTTACGGAAGAAAAGCAAGACAAAAACGGCGTTATCGAACGCATTCTCACCTGGAATCCATTTTGTTATTTTTTCAAGACTTAGTGGCTGTGTGGTAAGTAGCTTGCTAATCAACCACATGGTTCCGGGTTCAGTCCCACTGCGTGGCATCTTGGG
>NC_042997.1:25090739-25098239 GCF_006345805.1 Octopus sinensis
ATTCTGGACACAGAAATGTCCCTCCTTTAAAAATTATCCTCATATCTAATACTTTCCTTTTTCATTGTAGGCGCAGTCAGTAGAGGAAAAGCAGTTCCCACAAAATATTTATCTGGTTTTTATGATTATAATAGGTGAGTCCATAACAGAAGGAAACATAATCGACGGACTGATGACATAGGAAGCAGAATATATATAGTTACCGAATTATTTTTGAAACGGGAAACAGACTGAATCCTTGTAACAAGGTGGATTCCATTAAATGTACACAAAGGTCACAAAGGCCAGCTTGTGCTATATATATATACATCTAATATAGGATATACTTTTTCGAAAAAAAGTTTATCAATGGCCAGCATATTAAAAAATACATTTAAAGGTTGAATTTATAAACAACTTATAAACAAGGGCAAAAGAAAAAAGTGATGAATTATATGGTTATGGACGATGTGTCTAGTTTCGGCATATTTGGCATTAGAATTTTTTTCTTTTGCCCTTGTTTATAAGTTGTGAATATATATATATATATATATATATATAAATATATATATATATTAATATATATATATATATATATATCGAGTAAAGTTATAGTAACTACTTGTCAGAAGAAGAAAGTGAAATGAATGTGATGATCAATGAGGTTACACTATCATTGTCCCGTCCCCTAAGCCTCTAATCTTATATTTTAAAATCTATTTGACCAGCACATTTTATTCTCTTTTCCACAATGTAGCTATAAGCACAGCGTAGATGTTAGACTCTTAAAGACAACCAGCTGCATCAGTTATAGCGGAAAATATTTATCCTGTTTTTATCTTAGCACCGTGAAAACTAAGCTAATGACCAGCTGTTAATAATTCTTCGGCAGTTTGATGATATTTATGATTTAAAATATAAACGTATTAGAAAATTTATTTTTAAAAATGTTTTTTTTTTCTATATAATACTGACAAAATATAAAAATATTCTGCTCAAATAGATGTTTTCTTCATTCGATTAAAATAATGCGGATAAAATCGTTGATATTCTCATTGTTTCGAGATTTATATGCAATCATGGGAAAAAAGTTTATAAATATATTTTAAAGAAAGATTCGTAAGTATTTGTGCATGTCTTTATGTAAAACATTTGATATTACAAAAGATGGCCCATAATTAGCATGCAATATGGATTATGTTAGCTATCTTTTATGAACACTTTTAATGAAATAAGAAATAAGAATATCTCGCCTTCTTCTCCTATATCACATACACGTATATATGTATACGTGCATGAGTTTGTAAGTATATATGCATGTATTATATAGATAGATAAGTGAGGATACATTCATATGCGTATGCTTATGTACTTATGATCATATTTTGTGCATATGGATGTAGTTATAATTCATAGGGCAAGAGATACAGAATATACAAGCTTAGAAGCATAAAGAAATAGACGGAGGGTGTGTAAGAAAATAAAAAAAATAGATGGAATAATATAAAAGTTTTGAATGCTAAACACTTCCATGTTTTAAAAACTAATGAACAATAGGAATTTTTTTTTTATCGAAATGGAAATTGAGAAAAAAAAAAACTGGCAACATCTCATAAAAATTACAGTGAAACGAAATAATAATTGCACAGTCTTTACCTCACTTACGCACATTCATATATACATATACATACTACACACATACACTCACACACACACATATATATATATATACTAGTGTGTGTATATGTGTGTATGTTAGTGTGTGTGCGCGCATGTATGAGTGAAGGCATCTGTGTGTTTGTGTGTGTGTATATTATGTATATATGTATACACACACACATGTATATATATATATATATATGTATATATATATATATATATGCATATATATGGATATATTGACTAATAGATTTATTGAAGGAATAAGTGCTCATCATCGACAGCGATGAAGGACCCTTCAGGAAATATATTTCGCAACATAAGTGTAGACATAGTTTTTCTATGGGTACATTCAACAATCATTGTTTTTGTTTCAATTTATTCAGTCTTTTCATTTCTATATATAGGTACAGAGCATAGCACCAATTAAATTTTAATTAGCAGTGTAGCACATTCAATGAATAAATGAGTCGAACAGTTGAATTAATGCGTTCTTTGTGAGATTCATATAAGCGTAGACACATATACACACAATTTACACACACGTATATATTAGCGAAGATTATTGAAGTTACTCAAGGATCTAGAATTTCGTGAAAAAGCAATTATCAAGACTGGCGTGAAATTCTAGATCTCGAAGTAAATCCTATTTTAATCAAGGGTAATTATAAATTATTTATACTCTGTTTTATATGTATATTGATTTATTTTTCTCCTCTTTATAAAAAAACAAATGTGTACAAACACACACACACACTTAGATTATTTGTGGCAGATATCACATGTGTCGTGGTTTTCCAACTTCAAATACACATAGAAAAATTCAAGTATAGATGGAAAGAATCGTTCTTTTTTCTAGTATCTGCAGGTTGAAAATTTTTGTTCTTTTAAAAAATTGCAGAAAAATACAACAGCAAAATGAATGATAAACTCGATGGGGAATCAATAAAAGAAATCTATTTAATTCATGTCTTTGATGCAATATGGAATGTCTGTGTAATACAAAGATGCTCCCATGCAATTGTGTAATTTTTTGAGGTGAAATGCTTCATGTATCAACAGGCAGAGTTGTAAATATACATACATACAGATAATATATATTATATATATATATATATATATATATATATATATATATATATATATATATATATATATATATATATATATATATATATATATATATATATATATATATATATATCTAATGTAGGATAAAATTTTATCAATGGCTAGTATATTAAAAAATACCTTTAAAGGTTAAATTTATAACAATTCATAAATAATGGCTAACGAAAAAAGTTCTAATGCCAAATATGCCGAAAAATTGGACATATTGTCCATTAACCATATAATTTTTTCACAATATGCACGCTACTCGAAAAAAGGTCGACAGAAATTTCGAAAAAATTCCATTATTACCATATTGGACCGATTTCAGGGTTAGCTCATAAGAGCCCGCCCTTCGTCAGTGATAAATGTGGCAAAAGAAATAAATGAGATATTTACTCATACCCATGGAAGAAGCAAATACTAAGTCATGAGCACAATTAAGTACCCCAATTACATCCAAAATAGAAATACTCCAGCCCATTCGAGACACGTGCGATTTGAACTGAGGCCCTCACAGAGTGAGAGAGTTCGGAAGTGAACGCTTAAATTTATATCTAATGTAGGATAAAATTTCTTCGAAAAAATTTTATCAATGGCCAGTATATTAAAAAGTACCTTTAAAGGTTAAATTTATAAACAATTCATAAATAAGGGCAAACGAAAAAATTTCTAATGCCAAATATACCGAAAAATTGGACATATTGTCCATTAACCATATAATGTTTTTCACAATATGCACGCTACTCGAAAAAAGATAGACAGAAATTTCTAAAAAATTCCATTATTACCATATCGGACCGAATTGTATATATATATATATATATATATATATATATATAATGTATGTATGTAGGGAGAATTCACAAAAAAAAAGAAAACAAAAGACGAAGACTGGTGGTGTAGAAAACAAACAGATGTATTAGTATAACGCTGGGGAATTGAAAAAGTCTTCAACGTTTCGAGCCTACGCTCTTCCACAGAAAGGGGCACAGAAAGAAACAAGGAGAGAATATGTATATATATATATAAATATTACACGCGTGTATACATATGAATACGCACGAGTATATGTGCATTGTATGTTTCTGTGAATGTGTTATACATCCATAATAACTTCTGAAATAAAATAACATACCTAGCATGCTTCTGTGACTTATAACAACACTAACATGTGTTTGGCTTACATATAACTAAGAAATTCTGCACTATACTGAGACGATCGATTGCTTAAAATTAATAGCTGTTAAAGCTTCCCTTTAGATAACGTAATGAAGGAGAAGGATATCCTCGCTACTTTTAACGACTTCAAACTTAACATATTTATCAATATTATCACTGCTGATTTCCTGATGTGACACCAGTTTTATCAACTGGCTTATAGAAAACCTTTGAAAAATCCAAGGAAAATGTTTTTTTTACATTAAGACTAAGACTCCGCCGCACTTCATATGCTTTATGCCCTCCAAACATTAAGAAAAATCGCTAGATCAAAAAAAAAAAACAATTGGAAGTGAAAAAATTCCATTATATTATCCTTTGGATATTTCGAAAAATATCCAAACCTGCATAATTAAAAGCTCATATTTGATCTGTGTACAGTAAATAAAGTCAAAAGATACCTCAAATAATCAAAAACAAGATCTTTATGTAACCGTCGGATCAGTAATTTATGTGAAAAGCAGACACTTCTAAAAATATCCTTTACACAACCGAGGAACCACAAAATTTACCTATATATCCACGGAAATTTACGACTGTCTGGTATTGCTTTAGCTTAGAATTTTGCAAACATTACTATTTTTACTTCCATCTTTACTTTCAGTTTTTAAGTGAATCTCCTTCAAAATGGCTGTCTTCCCTTTTCTCACGTCTATGTCGTTTATCCAACTCAACATATTTATCTCCTCCAATCTCATTTAAATTATGTTGACCCTATAGAGAACCTTTGTTCTCAGCCGCCTGGACTACTTTTCCCAGTTATGGTCACCACATAGTGCCAAACTAACAGCGGAGCTTGAAGAAGTCCAACGCCACAACAGTAAAAAGATTGAAACTGCAGTGGATGAGCTATAGGGATAGGCTGAGAAAATTACAGTTCTGCTTCTTGGAGTGAAGGCGTGAGAAATATGCAATAATATACATATGGAAAATCCTAGAAGGGCTACTACCTAACTTTGGCATTGAGTGTTATACAAACACTGTCCACTCCATGTAAATTCAGGACCAGGTATTGCAATAGTCGAGGTTCAAAGGCCCACAGTTTTTCAATGCCCTGCCACAAAATTTAAGAAACTTGCATAAGATGGAAGCAGATGTCTTCAAAAAGGAATTAGACATCCTCCTCACCACAATACCCAATGAACCGACAGTTCGACATTAGTATAGACGAGGGTACGGAATCAAACTCAATTGTACATCAACTGAACCAACAGCTGGGAAAAAGGCACATACAGGAGTGGTGATGTGAAACACCCAGACTGAGGAAGTGAGAAAGACAATGGTGGTGCTCCAGCATGACTACAGCCGCTTGGCTGAAACGAGTAAAAGAGTAAAAGAGAGTGTATGTATATATATATATATATATATATATATATATATATATATATATATATATATGTGTGTGTGTGTGTGTGTGACCTCGTCTGTATCACTAGCGATTTTTTCCCCTGTCTTCCCTTCTCGGGATCTTTCATTCTCCTATGTTTCCGACGAAGAGCTCCGCTCGAAACGTCAAACCTCCTTCTTCCCTTCTTTCCTGAGCGTCCAATAATACTATATTTGTTCCACGTCCTTGCGTTGTTGTTTTTTTTGTTTTTGTTTTCTGTTGTTTGGATTAACTTTATATATATATATATATATATATATATATATATCTATATATATATATATATATATATATATATATATATATATATATATACATAAGTGAGAGAGAGAGAGAAACACTATATATATTATGTGTATAATTACATACGTATACACAAACACACTCACACCCAAAACACTCATCCACACACACAAGCATATATGTAGATATGCGTAGATGTACTATATCTATAGAAATGTGTATGTTTGAGTGGGCTTGAATGCATAATTTTGTACTATATTTTTTATAAGTTTATGCTAGTGCCAAGAAAAGGAAAACGCACAAAAGAAAATAAATGCTGCTGACTACAAGAACGAGAACAAAAACAACACCAGAAGGAGCAACGGCAAATAGAATGACGATGATGATTATTATTACTCCTGTTATTGTTGTTGTTGTTGTTGGTGGTGGTGGTGGCGGTAGTGGTAGTAGTGGTGATCGTCGTAGCGGTCGAGGTCGACCCAGTTGTCGTGATTGCCGTCGTCATGATAGTGGTGGTGGCGGTGGTATGGTTGTGAATGTGTTGGTGTTGGTGGGGATTGTGTTGGAGGTGGTTACAATAAAAATATCAACAACGAAACATTTCTGAAGCCAGCGCCCTGTTCTCTCCTAAATGATCAGTTATGCGTCAAAATGATTGGAGAACACTACAGGTAAATTAAATTTGTAGTCGCACTGTTGTGTTTTGGCGTTGTATTCTTCATTCATTAAATCTTAAATGCGATCTTTCGGTGTTCAATGGAGGCGCTTTTGCGAATGTCTGCTTTAAGAAACTGAGTCTGCGATGCTTGAGGGCAAAATTTTCAGTTAACTTTAAAACTATTGCATTAGAATAAGGATTTTGGCGCCCTGGTAATTGTTTTTATTGGCACTTTTTTTAATTTTATGTTGGCAGTTTTGTGTTGTTATAATTGTTGTACTTAAAGAAGCGGAGTTGATGGGAGAGGGAGGGCCATCCGAAACGTCATTGAGAGGAGCATAAAGAGATCAAAAATGGTTGCAGGTTTGCCAGCAGCATTAGTTAAGTGAATGGGTGGGTGTGGAATGGCAATGGGTGAGTGTGGACAAAAGGCTGATTATTGGAACTTTTTATTAAACGATAGGAGACTAAAAAAAAGGAAAAGAGAAATGAGCAAATCAACAAGAAAACAAAAGCATTAACCACTTGGGAACTAGCTGAAAGACACAAATGAACAGGGGTTCCTACGACAGCACACAAAGACACAAGCGCGCATAAGAAGACACGCACACGCGTATATATTTATGCATGCGTATATGTGCTTGTACATAAGTATGTATGTATGGAGGTAGGTAGGTAGGTATAAATATATTTATATGCGAGTATGTACATATATATATTTATAGGCATATGCACATAAATATGTATATATATATATATATATATATATATATATATATATATATATATACATGTATGCGTGTATGTATGTATATTATATATATATATATATGTATATATATTTTTTATGTGTATATATATTTATATTTATATTATATATATATATATGTATATCTATCTATCTATCTATCTATCTATCTATCTATCTATCTATCTATCTATCTATCTATCTATCTATCTATCTATCTATCTATATATATATCTATCTATCTATCTCTATCTCTCTCTCTATATATATATATATATCTTAGTGTTTGTTTTTATGCCAAATTATGCATAAAATCAATCAAATATTAAACCCACGATGGCGAGCTGGCAGAGTAGTTAACCTCCCACTGGGCAGGATGCTTAGCGGCATTTCGTCCGACTTCACGTTCTGTGTTCGAATTCCATCGAGGTCATCTTTTCTTTTCATCCTTTCTGAACCGATGAAACAAGTGCCGGTCGAGCACTAGGATCGATG
>NC_042997.1:25108239-25160739 GCF_006345805.1 Octopus sinensis
ATATATACAAACCTACGTAGACACATACACACGTACATACATACAGATATATATAATTTCAATCTTTCTATGATTATTTTTGGCGATCCACAGTATTTTCCATTACTATCCGCTTCTTTCTTTTCTTGTGTTTGTTGTCTACATAATTTATTTGTTTGTTTATTTATCACTAAGTCGACATTTCGTCTTTGCTATTTCTTTATTGGAAAATCAGTATTGCTGCTGCTCGTATGCTCCCCACCACCACCACCATTATCATACTAGCACCAGTACTGTGACCATTGTGATCTCAACCTTTACTCTGTCTCGTCCGATATTTTATTAATCTATCTTTCTATCTGCTTCAGTATCTCTGTCAGCATTTCTGCCATTCTATCAGTCTTTTATATTCATACGAACGAACCTAATCGATATTATTTTGTTTATTTTTCTTTTATTTAATCCCTCCTGCTTTCTTTCTTCCTTTCTTTCTTTCTTTCTTTCTTTCTTTCTTTCTTTCTTTCTGCCTTTCATTCTTTCTTTCTAGCCTGCGTATTTTCCAAGCAGAAGCGGATGGAAGTAGCGAAAATCAAAATATAGATGAAGAGGGGGTGGGGTGGGGGGTTGAATGAAGACAAAAAAATATATATATGAAAAAAAAAGAAGAAATAACATGACAGCAACAATAAAATTACGACAGCAACAATAATTACGAGGAGCAATAATGACCACAACTACCACCAACAACAGCAGCAACACCGCCGCCGCCGCCACCATCAACGCCATCACCACCACCACCACAACAACAACAACGACAACAACCATATCAGAAACAGCAACCTACGTGCTAACAAAAGACGTAAGGCGAAAAGAACGATAAACATTATCATAACGGAATTCATCATTCTGTCGCGTACTATGTCCACATTGACCACAAAAATGATTACAACCGCGGGCGCACACTCTACCAAAACTACTATAAAAGCAATCGTTATAGCGAAAAGTTCAGCGGTATTTTGGACAAAGAGCCGGAAGGGCAATACAATATAAGAATGATGGAGTATTGGGTCACAATTGTGCGTTCGTTTTTATTCAATACTTAAACTTTGCATCGTGATATTTCTTCCTTTTTTTTTTTTTTTTTTTCTTCTTCGATTTGTGAGAAATTCTACTGGGAAAGGATGAGATGCTATGAGACAAGAAAAAGTGTTGGGAAGGCGGAGAAGTAGGAGGAGGAGGAGAAGGAGGAGGAAAAGGAGTATGAGAAAGGAAGGGCGTAAGAAAGAAAACAAGAGAGTGGAAACAGAAATAGAAATAAAAATAACTAAATAAATAAAAAGACCATCTAGGATACGACCATTGATCAGTCGTCAACATATGTAAAGCTGTGATTTATTGTCATCCGCTTTGAAACCGCGCAAATATTTTCCGACGGTAAAAATAAAATCATCATCATCATCATCATCATCATCGCTTTTTTTTTGTATTATTGAAGTTAGCTAAGAAATCAAATATTCATTCAATCCATCTTTACTGTTAATTTTTTTTAATTATTTTTTTTTTGCCTGTGTCTTCACCGGTCGGTCGGATGAAAAATAAACTATTTATAGAAAAACAAATATGATGTCTACGCCATTTTGGTGGGTGGGGGGATCTTACGTCATGTCTGGCGTAATGACTGACGTAATGTCTCTGTTTTATTGTCTGTTGAATTAAAGGTCTTGTGATGCGACACCAGCGATATTCAAAGGCCAAGAATATAAAAACAAATTTATGCTAAAATGCCTCTGAAAATATTGTTTCCAAATACGATTGGTGTTTTGACTCTGTGATATTGTTCTGTTATGCACTATTAGCATTTTAATGTACTTTAGCCTATAACATTTATTCTATATTTTCTGACATTGCTGTCGACTAGAGACACCAGATGAAACTGGTTCAGCCTCACACAATGAAACACGTGTGCTATTGATCTGACACAGTATTCGATTTAAGCTCTTGCCTTAATTACGAGCTGCTTTTTAATGCTACCAAACTATTACCTATACATTTCACCTAACACACGAAGCGGTTATAATGGACGGATGAAGATAAATATTCATTTATTTGATTTTTGACTTTACGTGACCTTTAATTTGGACAAGTTAGGTGGTCAATACAATTAAATTCGAGGATGTTTTTAAAGCAAGGACCACAATTGTTTGTTCCTTCTCAAGCTATGCCTAGCTCACAGAGCCGGAGCCGCTTTCCCGGTTTCCTTGGCGTTTAGGTTCCCAAGATGCAAGAGGAAAGAGTGAGAGAAAGTTGTGACGAAAGATTCAGCAGAATTTCACCGTTACCTTCTGCCGGAGCTGCGTGGAGCTTAGGTGTTTCGCTCATATACACACACATCGCCCGGTCTGAGATTCGAACCCGCGATCCCTCCACCGCGAGTCTGCTTCTCTAACCACTAGGCCATGTGCCTCCACAAAGATCACAATTACGAAGTACTAAATTAAGCAAAGAAACGTAAATAATTAAGTGTTGTTTCATCAATCAAAGGAATTTAAATTCTAGCTTCAAAATCAACATCTCGATTTCAAAAGTGTGAAGTGTAAAGCTTGCGCTATCAGAATGATCTTAGCCCCTTTTCACGAACATTTATGGGATTCTAGTAGGGTTCATACTACTTGTTGGAATTCGGTAAGCAAAACTGAAATTCACGTTAAACGCATCACAAGAAAATATCTTAGGCTGATCTTCGAAAATCCGCAGTGATATACACAGACAACCGTACAGACAAGCTTGTTCAAATATATTTCAGATGTAGAGAAACAATTATGAATGTATGTGTGACTATGTACCACAGAGCGAGTGGAAGTCTTCTCTGCCCAAGTAATTTCAATTTGTGTTGGGCAGGTTATATGTGTATGTCTATCTATCTATCTATCTATCTATCTATCTATCTATCTATCTATCTATCTATCTATCTATCTATCTATCTATCTATCTATCTATCTATCTACCTACCTATCTCTCTCTCTCTCTCTCTCTCTCCTCTATATATATATATATATATATTATATATATATATATGCAGATTTTCTTCTTTATTTTCTTTCCTTGTTCCTTTCTGTGTTCCCTTTTTTTCACTTCCCGAGCGTTATACTAATGCATCTATTTGTTGTCTACACCACCTGTCGACTTTGCCTTTCATCCTTTCGGGGTCGATTAAATAAGTACCAGTTACGCACTGGGGTAGATATAATCGACTTAATCCGTTTGTCTGTCCTTGTTTGTCTTCTCTCTGTTTAGCCCCTTGTGGGTAGTAAAGAAATAGGTATTAGCGTCTTTTGGCGTCTATTTTCTGGCGCGTGGAGAGGCTCATAGCCAATCCCTTGTTATAATTATATGTATATATATATATATATATAACGGGAAGCTTTATGAAAATAAACAAAGACGAAGGCAGGTGGAACAAAACGAACAATTGTATTAGTATGGCGCTCAGGAAATATAAATAAACAAGTCTTTAACGTTTCGAGCCTACGCTCTTCAACAGAAAGATACACAGAGAGAGAAAAACACAGAAAGAAGGAGAAAAAAAAATGCGTGCAGTAGCTAACGAATCAACATGGCGATCTGATTTCGGCCAGAGGTCAAAGATCAAATCATGAGACCGAGAGCGAAATAAGGGGAGATAATAGGGTTGATAAATGGGTTGAGGACCAGCTAAAATTGTGTGGGGGGGTCTGGATGTGTGTATGTATAGGGTTGGTGTATGTATTAGTATGTATAAGGGTGTGTGTGTGTGTGGTGTGTGTGTATGTATGAGAGAGTATTAGTGCGTAAGATTGGTCTGGACGTGCGTATGTATGGGGTTGGTGTATGTATTAGTATGTATTAGTATGTATTAGTACGTATTGGTATGTATAGGTGTGTGTGTGTGTGTGTGAGAGAGTATAAGTGCGTATGCGGGGTCTGGACGTGTGTATGTATAGGGTTGGTGTAAGTATTAGTATGTACTAGTATGTATTAGTACGTATTAGTATGTATTAGTTGGTGTGTGTATTAGTATGGCACATCATATGTGATGTGATGTGTAAAGTCATGTGGTGTAGTGAGAAGAGGGGGAGGGGAAGAAGAGGGGGAGGAGAAGGGGGAAGAGGAGACGATGGGGGAGAAGGAAGGTGAGGAGGGGGATGAAGGAGGAAAGAGGGAGAGGGGAGAGAGAGAAGGGGAGAGAGGGAGTGAGGGAGCAGAGGGAAGGGGAAGAAGGGAGGGAGAAAGAGGGAAGAAGGGAGGGGAGTAGGGGTGAAGGATGAAGGACTGAAGAAGTAGGGGTCGGGGGGAGAAAGGATAGGTGAGGAGGGGGGGAGAGGGGGTTAGATGAGGAGGGGGGGAGAGTTGAGACCAAATGGCGTATAAGAGCGAAGAGAGAAGATTAATTCCTGTTCACGCGCAAACGGGAATCCGGATGGCCTCTGTGTAAGGACAAACCGAACACAGATAGGTGTTGCAAGGAGTGACCGGTGGAGCGGAAATGGCGTGAGACCGGTGTGTCGTTCGCAAGTGGGATGTCACGAAGGTGTTCCGCGAACCGGTCAGCCAAGCGGCGTCCCGTTTGTCCGATGTACAAGGATTGCAGAGAGAGCAAGAGATGCAATAGATAATTTGCTGGAGGTGCAGGTGAAGGAGTGGATGATGGGATAGGGTCGATGGTGGGTGCTAGTGAGGCGGGTGGTGTTGGAGAGGTAAGGGCAAGTGCGGAAACGTGGGCGGGAGCAGGGGAACGAGCCGGGTTGGGAGGTAGGGTCAGGGAAGGAGCTATGGACCAAAAGGTCTCGAAGGTTGTGGGCTCGTTTGAAAGAGGGGAGGGGTCGGTTAGGGAAGAGGTGTGAAGTGGACGGGTCGGACTGGAGATGACGGAAAGCTCGAAGAATGGTGCGTTGGAGACGTAGGGTCGTGGGGTGGTAAGTGAGGGGAAAAGGGAGGCGGGAGACTACAGGGCGGGTTCGGGGAGAGAGAGCAGATACACGGTCCACGGACCGTGCTCTGGCAAGGGCGGTGTGGATAGTGGTGAGGGGGTATCCACGTAGGGTGAAGTGGTGAGCCATACGTTGAGACTGAGTCTCAAAGTCATGGTCGTCACTACAGAGCCTACGTAGACGGAGGAATTGGGAATAGGGGATGGAAAGCTTGGTGTGTTCTGGGTGGGAGGAAGAGAAGTTGAGGTATGAGTGTGAGTCTGTGTGTTTGTAGTGAATGGAGGTGGTAAGAGTGGAGTGAAGAATGCTAACCGAAATGTCGAGGAAGGAGACAGAGGTGTTGGAGATAGTGGAAGTGAAGTGGAGGGCTGGATGGAAAGATTGGACGAAAGAGAGGAAGAATCTAGATGTTCGCGGGAGAGTGAGGTGGCACCGATAATGTCGTCAATATAACGACCATATAGTTCAGGAGTGGGACCAGTGAAATTAGAGAATATTTGGGCCCAACATAGCCAACGAACAGGTTCGCATAGTTGGGGCCCATTCGCGTTCCCATGGCCACTCCCGAGACCTGATGGTAGAACTCGCCCGCGAACGAGAAGCAGTTCAGAGTAAGGACAAGTTCGGCCAGACGAATGAGTGTGGAGGTGTCAGGTACAGGGTTAGAGCGGAGGTCAAGAAAGTGTCGAAGGGCCTGCAGTCCTTCGTGGTGAGGGATAACAGTATAGAGGCTTTGGATGTCCATAGTAAAAAGGATTTTGGAGGAGCTGGGAGGAAAGAGAAAGAGTTGAAAAGCCGGAGAGCATGGTTGGTATCGTGGATGTGGGAGGGAAGAGATGCCACTAGGGGGGCAAGGACACGGTCGAGGTATTTAGAGATGAGCTCCGTGGGGCAGTTACAGGCAGAGACGATGGGGCGGCCAGGGTTGTTGGGTTTGTGGATTTTGGGGAGGAAGTAAATGGTGGGGGTACGTGGGGTTCGCACAATTAGGTTGGATGCGGTGCGGGGGAGACGGGAGGACGAGATGAGGTCTTGGACAGTAGAGGATACCGTCTGTTGGTAGCTACGTGTGGGGTTAGAGGGCAGAGGGGAATAGAAGGAGGTGTCATTGAGTTGGCGGAAAGCCTCGCCCTATAGAGGTCCGCGCGCCACACACACTACAGCTCCACCCTTGTCAGCCGGTTTGATGATAATGTCAGCGCGCCGTTGGAGGAACGAAGAGCCAAGAGCTCAGCCGGGGAGATGTTGAGGCGGCGTTGGCGCCTGGAGAAGTTGAACCGCTCCAATGCACGCTGACAAGCGCCCGCGAAAAGATCCACTGCTAGGATCTGGCCAGGGGCGGCGTCCACGGGGATGGTCAGCGGCCCAGGCCAGTGAAGCAGTCGTCCTCTTCGTGGGGTGTGGGTGGCGAGTCGTGGTAATGCGCACCCAACCGGACACGGCGCACAAAGCTGTGGACATCAACTCGCGTCTGGAATTCCTTACAGGATGGAGTGAGGGGGATGAAACGCAGACCCCTACCAAGGACGGAGCGTTCAGCCGCAGAGAGGGGAAGATCGGGGGGAATGGTAACAACAGACGGAAGTGGAGAAGGGGTGGGTGGAATAGAAGTAGGAGGGGTGGTAGGTCTCGTGGAGGTCTGAGGGGGAGGGATTGGGGAGGGGGTTGGGGGTGGTTGGGCGGTGCTAGGGTTAGGTGTAGGTGGATGGAGCCTAACGGGGGGGAGAAGGGGTTGTAGGGAGGGGCAGTGGGGTTAGGTGTGGGTGGATGGAGCCTATCGGGAGGGGAGAAGGTGGTGGAGGAGTTGGGGTAGTGGCGTCGGGTAGGGTGGAATTGAAGAGTGATTGGAGTTTACGAAGTTTGGTATCAGAAAGAAATTGATGGAAGAGTTGATTCAAATGGATAATGAAGCGTATATATATATATATATATATAATATATATATATATATGAGTGTGTGTTGTGTGTGTGTGTGTGTGTGTGTGTGTGTGTGTATCTACTACTAAAATCTGCTTTGTATAGAGCTATTTATAAAAGAGGTTAATATTGAGAGATAAGCTAATACACTTAAATGCTGTAACGCAATTATCTCAGTTAAGCCTGCTATTTATCCCTATTTATCTTGATTATAAACATTGTTAAATAATTCTAGGTGATAGGAAATGAATGCAAATAACAAAATTGATTGTCATATGAATGATTCATTTTTGCTAGCGATAACCTGAAAAAAAGTTAAATAAAATCTCTTTGTAACCTGTTTTGTAGCCTGGTGTTGATTTTTCTTACTTTTTGTCAAGAAAGAATGTAGTGCTCACACTCAGTATGGAGACTTCAAAACTAGTGAAGAGATGGGAGGTATGTATCGTTAAACTGCAAAACGGACCCGAATGTTTACACGAGAATGGACTTGACTAAAGTTGCCAGGTGCTAGTGTTAACCCGGACGATGAATTAAGTTTGCAACCTCTAAATAGGTTATATTGCGATTTGAAGCCAGATCGTAACGAGCCGAAGAATTGGAACGTATCCGATCCAAAAGTTTTGCGTTCCAGTATTGATTCCGAAAGGAGGAAAGGCGAAGGTGGCATGGCCCGGATTTGAACTGAGTGCACGGATAACCGGAAGAAATACAGTGAAGGATGCTGTCCGATGATCTAGCATTCGGCCAATTCACCGCCATAATAAACTACTCAAGGGTAAGTATATGTAATACACAAAGGCGGCGAGTTGGCAGAAACGTTAGCACGCCGGGCGAAGTGCGTAGCCGTATTTCGTCTGTCTTTACGTTCCGAGTTCAAATTCCGCCGAGGTCGACTTTGCCTTTCATCCTTTCGGGGTCGATAAATTAAGTACCAGTTACGCAATGGGGTCGATGGAATCGACTTAATCCGTTTGCCTGTCCTTGTTTGTCCCCTCTGTGTTTAGCCCCTTGTGGGTAGTAAAGAAATATATATGTAATACACTGGCCAAGAAGCATAGGAGAAGCAAAAGCAATTATATTCATGCATACTTAACCAATTTCGGAAATAAAATATATATGCATTTTGTACTAATTATTTCTCATAGATTCAATTGCACAATTTTGTCTCAAAATCTGTACATACAAAACACATACACACATACAAACACGCACTCAAACACACATACATGTATGTGTGAGCGCATATCTGTGTGCGTGAATGTGTGTGTGTTTGTTTTTCCTCAAATAAAATTTGTAACCGTCATTGTAGCGTGTTATAGAAAATATAAAGAAATATTTTAACTCAATAATAATTCATTGATCTGCATACCTATTCACACATATATACACATATGTATTTCTTTACTACCCACAAGGGGCCAAACATAGAGGGGACAAACAAAGACAGACAAAGGGATTAAGTCGATTACATCGACCCCTGTGCGAAACTAGTACTTAATTTATCGACCCCGAGAGGATGAAAGGCAAAGTCGATCTCGGCGGAATTTGAACTCAGAATGTAACGACAGACGAAATACCTATTTCTTTATTACCCACAAGGGGCTAAACACAGAGGGGACAAACAAAGACAGACATAGGTATTAAGTCGATTAGATCGACCCCAGTGCGTAACTGGTACTTAATTTATCGACCCCGAGAGGATGAAAGGCAAAGTCGATCTTGGCGGAATTTGAACTCAGAATGTAACGACAGACGAAATACGGCAACGCATTTCGCCCGGCGTGCTAACGTTTCTGCCAGCTCGCCGCCCTTGAAATATATATACACATATATTCTCAAACAGATACACGTATATGCTCAAACACACGCACATAAACATACATAGTATAGAAACACGTATAATCACAAACATATAAGCGTGTCGCGTTCAGCAAAACAATTTACTGGATGATCCCTAAGTTCCAGCGTATGTTTGTAAGTATACTATCAATAACGAAAGAGTTGTGGTGAAACGTACCAGCCATCCGTAAGGGAGGAGATGTGAAAGAGAGCAAATAGCGAGGGAGAAATAGTAAAAAAGAGAGAGAAAGAGAGAGAGACAGAGAGACGATACTGAAATTTGACGAGAACGACACAGAGAGAAAGATGCAAAAAGAAGTAAGAAAGCGAACAAACATATTTCTCTAGTTTCTTGTCGTGACTGGTACATACCTCAATCAACAGCTGCTCTAACAAGACTGTCTTTATTCACACATTCGTAATGAAATCCCTCAATGACCAGTATATTTATTGTAGCAAGTTGCTGCTAACGTTAACTGTAAGGTATTTAGTTACTCCTTTTGTATCGTTCCTTTTTCCTCATCTTTCATCGCCCGTTATATATATATATATATATATATAATATATATATATATATATATATATATAATATATATATATATATATTATATATATATATATATATATATATATATATATGTGTGTGTGTGTGTGTCTACAAATATAGTAACTGGTAAAGTTATGTAGATACAAATGTTTTATTTTTCTTTCAATATATTATTATCTTATAGATTTCTTTTTTTTTCTTTTTCACTTGACCCAGCCATTAAACCAGCAGTTGGTTGGTCTCCAAGACATAGTAGAAAAATCTCTTTCAATTTTACACCATTTAATGTAAAAAAATAAACTAATACATTAATTCTTTCTACTACACAACGTAATAATTTTTTTTTTTAATTTGTTTATTGTATTTTGTTTTTGTTAATCAATCCATTTTTTTCTGCTGATTCCAAAAATGAAATTATTTTTTGTGTATCATCAACAGTTAAAAAAATATGCCGACTTTCAATGTTATTATGTATTCGGTATTGTTATAATGTTCCGCTATTAAATGTATGTTTAATTTTCTCTTTCAGGCCAATTTCTAAGTTCTGCTACTTTCAGGATGGCTACTAGTATGTGTAAAAATTCTCCTGATACATTTTGCTATGTGTGCGGTTATTATATTGGAAAAAAGTAGGTATTACATAAGATCGCGAAAGGTGCTAAATTGTGGATAGCGTACAGACTATTTCGGAATGCCCATGGGTGACCAGGACAAACCATGGGCCCCCACATGTGATATGTGGAAGCTGTCAGTCTACTCTAGAATGATGGTTTAGAGGTACAGGAAGGTCAATGTCGTTTGCCATTCCAAGGGTATGGAGAGAGCCAAAGAACCATCACGATGACTGTTACAAAGTACAGAAAAGTGAAAAGAAGACAAGCTCTTCAGTATTCAGACAAACCATCATCTAGAGCACCTGACAGTTTACGAGTACCACTACCACCAGAAAATATTTCATCTGAAGAGTCAACAAGTAGCAGCACCCAAGAAATGGAGGAAGCTTTCGTACCATGAACGACTTCAGAGCTTCACTTTCCAAATCAGAGTGAGCTAGATGATTTAATCGGGGATCTGGGTCTTACTAAGTCAAGAGCTGAACTTTCATGAAGGTTGAAGGAATGGAATCTACTGGGGGAAGACTGGAAGACATTTGTGTACTGGAAACGCCATGGAGTGAAGATCATGGTGAGAGATTTCATCAGGACGTCGCAACTATGGAAAGAAGATACCAAGGACGATGGAATACTGCTATGATGGGAGATTATATATGGTCTCTAGTCATATGAGATGAAGGTATACACTCGAGAAAATCTCGATCGTGAAAGCACTTCTCTTCTTAAGAAAAGAGTTATCAAGGCATTTATAGTGCAGAGTTTTATTGTTTCTTTTTCTTCTAACTTCATAAATACCTTTCAATATATGAAAAAGTACTAAATGTTGTGTAATTATCCTTACAATACAGAATAGATTGAACCAACAAAGTGCTGTAGAGAAAAGTTACAAATATAACGAGCAAATACGAAATTAGGAATAAATAAATAACTATTGATGTTACGTCAAAACGAATGTGATTTTTGAATTTAGTGACAAAAAAATGCATATATGAACATTACAATATACAAATAAACAAAACATGTGTTACATTGTGTAATGTTTAGTTTCAGCTTAACCTGACTAAGAATATAAATAGTCAGATGTATTTCAAAACTGGAAATACTGCTGTTATTATGTGTGTATATATATAATATATATATATATATATATATATATATATATATATATATATATATATATATATAAATGGATGAATGAATTATCCTTTGTTTACAGATAACATGGAAAATTGTCTTCGAAACATATGTCGAAAGTAAAAGTATTTGAATAACACCTGCGTTCAATTCCATTTATTTGCTGATATACATATATATATATATAATATATATATATATATATATATATATATATATGTGTGTGTGTTTATATATATATATATATCGAGTAGCGTGTGCATATATACCCTTATTTAAAGGCATTGCCATGTGATTTAAGTGAATGTAGCTGCTTTTTCTTTAAAGATGACTTAATCGTTTTAAACCGTTTTGTGTAAATATAAGCAAACAGTTTCAGAAATATGCGAATTAATTCTTACGTGATAAATGCTAAGTACTAAATAGACCGTTATATTCATTTGTTGAGACCCATCTGGCACGAAATAGAAAACCGATTATGTTATTGGAAGAAAATATCATTCCACTGCTGTAGGACATTTCAGCTCCTTACTTCTTTTCAATTCAATTCACCTTCACCAAAATTCTTGTAGCAATTAACCTTTCTGAACTGACAAATTTTCTGAGATTCGAAGCCAATTGTAAATTGGAACATATTTTCTCTGACGTTATAAACAGCAACGTATTTAATTATCGAAAGTAATTCCTTTGGGTTTTAGTTTGCTTTCAGTTGTGATTTTTCTCTGCATGTCTCTCTGTTGTTCTTTCTATGTATATCTTACTTTCTGCTTGTCTCTCCCCCCCCCTCTCTCTATAAAACAGTGATATATAGAATGTGCCTACTCTGCTCTCGGGTGATAGAAAACTGATGGGTGTTATGGGATGAAGTGTGAGGGACAAAATGTAGACAAGTCAGAGAACGGATGGGGTGGGGTAGGATAGAGGCCCTCATAGACAAACATTACCAAGGTAATTTTATCAATTCTGCTGCGGTGGACGGGTTATCTGAAGTACATACCTAATTTGTTTGAATGATCACAAAGATTATGCTTTTGTAATAAACAAATAAAATTTAGAGAGTTGGAAACACAGTGGCTCTCTCTCCTTTTTGATCTTGTCATATGAGTAAGTTTTCTATTGGCATATTTCTGTAGTTAATTAGTATTGTCAATAAAACTGAAATAAAATAACTCATAAAAAGAAAATTGCAATTGTATAATGCACAAAACCTTTTTGTTTTATCTAAAACATTTGACACATATTATGTACCTTTTATCTTAAGTTCTATGCGTGTATGTATGTATACTCTTACTTTTTACCCTTTTACTTGTTTCAGTCATTTGACTGTGGCCATGCTGGAGCAACGCCTTTAGTCGCGCAAATCGATCCCAGGACATATTCTTTGTAAGCCCAGTACATATTCTATCGGTCTCTTTTGCCGAACCGCTAAGTAACGGGAACGTAGACACACCAGCATCGGTTGTCAAGTGATGTTGGGGGAACAAACACAGACACACAAACATATACACACACACACATGTATATATACATATATATGACGGGCTTCTTCCAGTTTCCGTCTACCATATCCACTCACAAGGCTTTGGTCGGCCCGAGGCTATAGTAGAAGACACTTGCCCAAGGTGCCACCCAGTGTGACTGAACCCGGAACCATGTGGTTGGTAATCAAGCTACTTACCACACAGCCACTCCTACGCCTGTATATCTAAATATATATACATTTTTAATATGTATGTATGTATATACATACATACGCGCACACGCACATGTATACATAATACATAAATATACGTATGTATATGTATATATGTGTAGGTGTGTGTGTGTGTGCGCGCATGCACAATACTTACATATATATAGCTATATCTCTTTTATCTATCCATCATTTTTTTTTCTGTTTGACGCATGTCTTCCTTTTATTTCTTCTTCCTAGCCTTAACGAGTAAAGAACTACTTGTTGCATAGAAGCTTTTAGCAATTATATCAAAAAATGGTGTGAAGGAGTTTGGGATTTATTCACTTCACCCAACAGCAGAAACACAGAATTCAGAATTAGAATATAAACAAAAAATATACGCCAATTTTCAGCATTATTAACTAACGTCGAAAGTACGAAAAAAAAAACAATCGATCTAACAGGGCTACAACAATTTAACCACAAAATAAACAGTAAATAGATTATTTGAGAATTAACATAAAACTACTATTTAACAAATAAAAAGCGGCCTCACTTACTCACCATCTTCCCCAACCCCGAATTGAAAGAAAAAGAAAAAGTTAAAATTTCGCAAATCGGGAAATATTACATTGTATGAAATTTATAGTAATTTTGAAGATACCTGGTAATTCATTCATTGATATGCAACAATTAATTATGGCTAACAGAAATAGAGCACAATTATAGTTGGCATATAATTCATCATTTAGTTTATTGAAAATCGAGACCGTCGTGAAATCGAAAATAAAATATAATTAAAAATAACATTTAAAAACACAATTTCGTCTGACGTAGACAAACAAACGAATAAAGGAGACAAAAAAATTATTGAAGAATATCATTATCCGAGTGAAATAAAGATATCTTAATTAAATTGATCATGATTGAAACGGTGAAATTTCAGACAATAATTTGCCATATTTGCTAATGTCAGTCATTTGGATTTCTTTAACAAATTACAATGTGTGTTGCAAACAATAAATTAAAAGAAATTATAGTCGTATGCTTCAGCAGCTCATTATCAGGTGTCTTTATTTGTCTTCGAAATTCTACACCGATTGAAAAGTAAAATAAAAAAATAAAAAATAAATAAAATAAAATAAAATAAAATAAAATAAAATAAAACAAAATAAAATGAATAAATAAATAAATAAAAGATGATTATTTGAAGAACGAAACAGCAAGAAACTTTAAAAGAGAAATAATGTAAATAGAAAGCAAACTCTGATCAAAAGAAATTATTTCCGATACACGTGAAAATTTATGATGTCTTCGCCGATAGATTTTTTATTATTCTACTGAGTCATTTTCTTTATAGTTTTGTCATTATTGTTAAATAGATGGTCTCGTTTTCTGATAGAGAAGGCTTTCTTTCAATTTGTATTCGTCGCTGTGCACATCCTTATTGTAGTACACGCTGTTATATGTTATAGGGATTAAATAAGTCCTCTTCACTTTAAAGCTTGTTTGCAACTAGTTTAGAGTGGTGACTCAGCTGGTAAAGCAGATGAGTACAATTGTTCTTCTAGTTTATTATTATTAATAATTCATGAAAACTCCCAGCTTATTTTGCTGGGTATGAGGGAAAGTGTCAGCTGTCCATAGCCAGCAGACTATTTACTAGCAATGCTTCAAGAATCCTACGAAAAATTCCTGCAATTCCAAGAAATGCTTATTTTTGTAGGTGTTCTAACTTCATAATTACACCGATCTTTTTCATCCATGCTGGTGTCACGTCTACTCACTTCCTTGACCACAACCTTCGTATATCCCACTTTAAATGATCATAATGTTTATTTTTTTCTTCTTTCACATTGATCCTGTTGTCACGGGGTCATGCTATGTCAATAATCCTACATGTTCTTTCGTTTTTATTCAATACAACAATGTCCACTTTCCTATTTCTAGTCAGGTGATCGCACTGGATCATTACATCCCCTAGGGTATTACAGTACAGTTCTCATTTTCGGTGACTCCCTCTGGGGCTTGTTCATACCACGTCTTTGCGCTTTGTAAACTGCGATTTCAACAGAACTCCCAATGGATCGTTCTTACCACATTGTCATGGCGTCGTTTGTATTCGCGGTGGGACAATTGCGAGCATTCGCTAACGATGTACTATACCGTATCAGCCCTCTCACCACACATTCTGCATTTGTCGCTATCAGTAGTTTTGTCAATTATGCACTTCATATAATTGGTCTTTAACTCTTGATCCTGAGCTACGCATTTGAGTGCTCCTGTCTCTATCTTCAGGGCAGTCCTTCCTATCCGTAGCCACCGGTCTTCTGTATCTGCCTTGGCGTTGACATCTCTTGCAAACTGAATGTACATTGTTTTTTTCCTTCCATGCATTTTTTTGTTCATTTCCTTTTAAATTTTCTTTAGTTACACAAGTTTCAGTTTTGATGACGCCGGCCTGCTTTGTGTTTTCAAAAGTGGCTTTACGGCATTTTTTTATATACCACACTAGGTTGTTTTCCTTTACTTCGGCACAATCCTGGCAACTGACCAAACCTCTCTCACCCTTTCTTCTAGACAAGTACAACCTCTCGGTGTCACCCTTATGGTGGAAGGCTCCGTGTGCTGTTGTGGTATCCATTTTCCTTTTTCTCTTTTGCTATTTTATAATTCCTGCTCCATACCGAAGTGATGCTATCGCCCACGTATTAACTGCTTGGATTTTATTCCATCCAGTCAATTTTGAGTGCAGCATCAACCCCAGTCTCCGGAAATACTCCATCTTCAGTCGCTCTTTCATTTCCTTTTTCCATTATCTCCTTGCACTTTAGTACGCCGAGGTATTTGTACCCTTCTGTTTCAATTTGCATAATCATGTCTCTATTCGGTAATTCTATCCCTGGTAGGGACTGTACCTTGCCTCTTTTTAGGTAGATTACTCCGCACTTCTTGAGTCCAACTTCCATTCTAATATCAGTACTAAAACAGTGGACCGTATTCACCAAGGAACTCACTTGTGACTCATATTTGCCATACAATTTCAAGTCATCCATGAAAAGGAGGTCGTTGATTGTTTGGGATTTTTCCTTTAGCAGGTACCCCAGGTTCATTTACCTGAGTACCAAGGTCAGGGGTATCATGCAGAGAATGAAAAGCAACAGATATAGGCTGTCACCCTGGAAAATCCCTCTTCTGATACCCAGGGTGTCCAAGCATTTTCCGTAAGGTGTCAGTTCATTTTTCCATCTCATCATACTTCTCTTCAGGAAACATGCTACATTCCTCGCAATTCCAAACAGATCTAAGCACTCGATGATCCACGAATTTGGAATCAAATCATAAACTTTACGATAGACAATCCAGGCCATTCCCAGATTTGTTCTTCTTCGTTTATAATCTTGCATTACCATTTTGTCTATCAATAGTTGCTTTTTGGTACTTCTACAACTCATTCTACAGCCTTTTTGTTCCGGTGGTAATATATCGTTCTCACCAAGAAATATATACAGTCCTTCTGCAATTCCTCCTGACAGTAACTTCCGCATTCAAGGGATGTAGGAAATTGGTCTGTAATTGTCAGCAACATTTCCCTTGGGTACATCCTTCAGGCACAACACCGTTCGTTCTTTTACCAATCAGCCCGGGGTTTCATCTCCATTGATGAATGCATTAAATTGTTCTGCGATCAATTTTTGGCAACTACTGAACATTTTAAAACCCACATCCCTATACACCATCAGGTCCTGCTGCTTTCCAACTGCTTATCTTTTTACTCATATTTCTGATACCGTCTTCTGTGAAGTGGATAGCGTCTTGCTGGGGATAAGAACCTGTCTTACTTCAGGCTGCAGAGCCATTCAGCTGTAGTATGTTGTTCTTGTGTACTCCATGTATTACCCCCAAAAAGTCGACCTCCATCAGCATCAGGGACTAATCTTGCACGATTTTTATTGTCAATAATCTCTTGGTAAAATATTTTTTGGTCGGTTCTAAACAATTTATTTTGCTGGTATTACTTAATCCGTTGTTCAAACCAAGTTAGCTTTGCGTTTCTTGCGTGTATGCGCTGCTTCAGTTCTTCAATTACAGCATTCAGGTCTTTTGTATCTACACCATACTTCTTCCTAACTTTTTCATATTTCCATTCATTCTTAAGTTCTCCATTTCGTTTCCTGACAAGTATTGACTCTACACTCTTCAAGGAGTTTATATCTTTATAAATTCTCCACCATGATCGTTTATTTCCTCTGTTCTATTTCCGTCTCTGTTCTATTCGCAGTAGTTCTCAATCCCATCCTTTCCGCCACAATCCTACTACCAGCCTTGATAAGATCATTTGTTTGTGTGATGTTCTTCGTTTCAATATGTCTCAGTACAATATTGACTTCATTTGTCTCTTGCCACATCGATTATTAGGCACTCTTGTTTGTCCCTCCTAAAGGTTACTATATCCATCCTTCGGTGCTCTAAAACCTTTGACCGGAAGTGAAAGTCCCAAAGAATTTTTGTCCTCTCCTTTTCGCTCATTACCTTTTCCGATGAATGTTGGTACCAAGCACCCATTACCTCGTATCTATACTTCCTACATTATAGCTAGTGATGGTTTGGGGCTATCTTGTCGTGTCTGCGCTCGTACTAATTCACTGCAAGACTTTCACAAGCACTAACAATGTGAGTCACGCTATCGACCCTCTTCCCACACATTCTGCAGAGGTTCGCTGCACTTGTGTGGTATATATCCTTTTTCACTGAGTTGGTATTCAATGCTTGATACTTGGCTGCAATGATTAAGCATTCAGTCTTATTTTTTAGGTCACCCTTGCTGAGCCACCTTCATGACGCTTCCTGGTCTTTTAAGCTGTTAGCTTCCCGGTAGAATTCCATGCGGGTAGGGCTCCTTCTCTCTCGTTGGTTGTTCGTTATCGGAATTCGTGAGCACTCTCAAGTCAACTTTTGGTAAATCCTTCTGCATTAGCAGCACACTGTAGCAAGTCCTGTTACCTCTTTACCAAATATTCTGCCATGTTACTTCTTTCACTGTTGATGCACTCCCGTACTATTATTATTATTATTATTATTATTATTATTATTATTATTATTATTATTATTAACATGTGCTTATTCTGCACTACAAAGCGCAGGTCTGTGTTCCTTGGGTATGTGCTGTGGTTAGTTTTGGTGTCGTAACATTAATTGTATTGAAAATGTTTCACGTGTGCGGTGCCTAGCAGAGCTATTTTCTGTGGATCATCATCATCATCATCATCATCACCACCACAACTACCACCACCACCACCACCACCACCACCACCACCACCACCACCATCATCATCATCATCATCATCATCATCATCATCATCATCATCATCATCATCGTCATCATCACCGTTGTCGTCGTCGTCATCGTCTTCATCATCATCATACCAATACTAAGAATAATTTTAATCGTATCTAAAATAATGAAAATGATGTAAGATTCATATTTTGTCCTATGATGTTTTAAGCCGACCATACAATTTGAGTGAGAATTATATATTGATACCAGTAACATTCAAGGAAAATTGAAACTCATCGGGTTTGAACTGGGGAACACAAAAGCTATGCACGTAATGGTGTACTACCAGTTATTCCTCAAATGTTCAGCTGTAACTGCTATCCATCGTCCTCTTTGAACTCTGCCATAATGATAAGGATAGGTGATATATTTTAATATCATTTTCTTGTACATCTGCCATCATCGATTGTCATATATACTATATAAAAGAAGTAAAAAACTGAGATAACGTTGGCAACAAACTTAAAGCAATATGATCTACAAATAAAAAATTGTATACGAAATCGTACTTACAATGGCTTAATATATATTTTTTGCTCTTTCTCTTGTCAATGATTATATATGTTTTTAAAATATCTTTATTCCAAAAATTACTCTTGGAATTATATATCCTGAGGTGCAATTAGTCTAACTGAATTTAAAGATCTTTGGGAGTTCTTCAGGATTTATATTCTGCCTTAGAGGTGTAAACATCAAGTCCTAGAATGTCTAATTTTGTAATAGGACTATTTTAAATAATATGGTTGGTGCACTTTCAAGAATGTGCGTTTATACAACTAGCTTTATTACAAGTTAATAGGAAAGTAGGAAACAAATAGAATTTGTGCAGGTGGTTTGTAATTTGTGACAGGGTATGTTGTTCTGCAGTCAACAGAGCATTTTATCAGTAAAATCTCTGTCCTTAGTGAAATAATAATGTTGATGTTTAGTAAAATTCATCAGTGGAATTAGTAGTTGTACAGCTGAATTGGTGAGTATTTCTTCAACTAGCAGAGCGAAATTGAATTCCTTTTTTTTTAATTCTTAATACTTTTGACTGCAGAGGAAAGGAACTACGATTTAGAATCATTATCAATCGCCCCCACCCCGCCCCGGTTGTTGCTGGGAAGGGAAGAAGTTATGTATAAACTGAAGACCTGCTTCTAATGTTTTCAACAATTTGGACTTCCGTAAAGATACACATACACCAGATACTGGAGTTAAATCACACAACTAGCTATGTATCTCAAATGAGAAGAGTATTTACCTTTCTGATGGACTTGAACACAATTTTTGTCTTTGAAATTTCAATCAGTATAATTTGGTCGACAGGTAGTTTGACTGAATTTAAAACCAAGTAGTTGTGAAGGGAAATTCTTAACAGAACATTAAAAAAAGAAAATGTAAAGAAAAATTTTACTACTGTCTATTTCAATGGAATAGAAAGTTTCTACCTGGATATTACTCCATCAAAATGATTAATAAACCTAACGATATGGTTCTATAATCTTCAATCTAAAATAAATATGGATTATGAATGGGTAACTGATCACATGATAGAAATATAGCATAAATATCTAACGTGAGTAATGTGTTTACGATACGTGTTTATAATGTTTAAACACCACTTCAGTCCAATCATTGAGCATAGTAGGACACACTATTGCACCTGTGTCCTTCTATCAGTGTTTCTAAAAGTGTTGATATAAGAGATTCAGTGTTGATGTATTTTCATAACTAATTATGATAATGCAAGTTATATTCTTTTTTTAAAAAAACCCACGAGAATGTAAATTTATTACATGTTGTAGAACAAAAAGAATATTTTAAGTATGAATATCACATGATATATATTAAATGATATTCGCAAAAGCAATTCGTAAGAAGTTTGTACTAATTTTAATTTTACAAAATGTTGATTTAATTATAAAGAAGAATATAAATGCTCGCCTAAACAGTGAAACTTAAGATGTTTCTATCTTCAGTAAAATAAGTACGCAGATGACAAAAACAGTTTGATTAAAACAACATAAACATATATATATATATATATATATATATATATATATATGTGTGTGTGTGTGTGTTGTGTGTGTGTGTGTGTGTGTGTGTGTGTGTATGTATGTATATATATATAGTAATATCGTAGGTATTTTTTTATTCCTATAATAAATAAACTCACTGTGAATGAAAAAAATCGGCGGCATCCGATGTACGCGAAATTTCCTATTGTGTTATATAATTAGAAGAGGTATTGAGAAAATATTAACCCAAAAGTTCCTGAATGTAAACAAACGAAATTCTTTTTATACAGAATGAGAATATGAATGTGTGCAGTATTACTCGCGTTTTTTATCAATAGACAAAGGAAAAACATCATGTTGATATTTGAGAGTGTCACAGCATGGCCGAAGCCGAGTTGCTCAAAGTAGTGAAAGACTAAAGGAGCATATATAACAAACACGGGAAAACAACTGTACAGTAGAACCTCGCAGTACGAGTGCACCATTTTACGAGTAATATGTTGAACGAGCTGAGTCTCGTCTTGAAGTGCGAGCGGAATCATTTCGATACCATAACTGTTTTACATAGTTGATCAGGCAAACCAAAAGGGATACCTGAATCAACTGTGAATACCCAAGCTTTCAGTCAGACTCAATATACAACATAATATCCAACGTGTCCCTTATATTTTACAAGACCTGATACTTTTCGCAGGTCAAGGAACAACACAGAAGCTTTTTTGCTGGATGGTAATACAAGGTAACACAGTTATGTTTTTGAACAAAGGATATAGAGAGTTTGAGCAAAACTAATGTAGCTGACATTATTAGACTGATAAGTTTCTAATTATGTAGAAGTTATCGATACGTATATTCAGGATATATTTCCACTAAAGCAGAAAATTATGCTAAAGTTAAACATAGAAATAATGGAATGGATGTTAGAGACGTTAAGGATCAATTATGGATAGATAAATTAATACTCCAGGATTGGAGAAAGTGATAGAAAGATCCAGTAATGGTTTGGATCGATTATAAAAAAATGTTTTTAAAACGATATCTAATACATGGACAAACACTGTTTGGATAGCTTTAGGGCAAAAGAGAATACAAGGACGTTACTTGTAATGAGTAGAATTAAATGGAAAACAAAATTATGTTCCTTTGGTGAGTGAGGTAGGAATTATTAGAGTAACAATTGGATTATTTCAGGGTAACAGCTTCTACGCTTTTTCCCTTATGATATGCATGATGCCTTCAGTGTTGCTACTTAGAATGCTGCATTATTAAAAGCATGCAGCATGAAATCAATTACCTTTCCCTTAACGGATGACTTGAAGGTCTTCGAAAAAAAGTGAGGATCAAAAAGACTCGTTAGTGCATGCAGTATAAGGATCAAGTGAAATAATTAGGGTGTAATTTGGAGTTAAACAGTGCAGAGATTTAATACTGAAAAGAGGAATCTGACTGGAAAGTAATACCATGCAATTGCCTCTTAAGGAATTCAATCATAAAACCTGTAGGTTCAAACGGTTATAAGTATTTAGGTATGGAAGAACTAGATTAATATTAAGGAAGAAGGGCAATTTTGTGAAAGTAATATTCAGAGGGTTGACATTAGCTCTTGTATTCAAAGTCTAGTGAAAAATAAACCTACGAGTTCACCAAAATGAGCGGAATTTCACTTTTGATGGAGTATTGTGGAGTAATCCTAAACTGGATGAAAGAAAAAATACATTCGATCGGAAAATTGGTATTTCATGACCATATAATGCATTACAATACAAAGAATGTGCATAGTCTCTACACTATCTATATTTATTAATTGTTGGGAAGATTGGATACAAGAATACACACTGCGAAATATTGTATGGCATAGCACGGGAAACAATGTGGAACCACTGGAAACTAGGAATGAATACCTATCTATCTGTATATATATATATATATATATATATATATATATATATATATATATATATATACATATATATATATATATTTATATACACACCACATATATATATATATATATATATGTATATATATATATATAATATATATATATATAATATATATATATATGTATATATATATATATATATATGTATATATATATATAATATATATATATATATATATATATTATATATATCACCGTGATCACCGTGATCACCGTGACTGACCAGGTTATCAGATGTTGCTACACATCGCTGGTTACAATGCGCTTCGCATTGTTTTAGTCTTCAAATGATGCCACCCCGCTGGCTAAGCGAGCTGGCCAATATATATATATATATATACATATATATATAATAACACAAACGAAGGAAAAATCAATTCCTTTAAAGGGATATAAAATATCCAATTCACTGGTGCAGCAGTTGAATACCAGAGAGAAAAGGGGTACGAATACAAAATACAAATATTAAATGAAATAGAAAATTACAATTGACAAGCTAACGATTTATTTTCATTGCAATATAATATAATATGCTATAAAAAATATAAAATAATATAACAGCAAATTAATAAAAACATATTAGTCTAACAATTTGTTTCGACTTATATACATTCGTTGATTTATAAAAAAGAATCCTGTCTATGTATACAAGTCTCTTCAGGGCTTTGGTTCAGAAGACTTTCCATGACGAAATTCCATGTAAAGGACTGCTAAATTACAAAAATATACTGATTCGAAATACCGATGCTTAGGAGAGTGAGCGTTAAAACTCAAATACATAAGTAGAATGAAAGAATAACGAAATTCAAATGGATAAAATAATTAAGTCAAGAAAATTTACAACGCTCATAAAAAGTTTTTATATATCTCCAATAATATTAATCTAAATGTATTTAGATCGAAAATAATCACTAACCATATTAATAATATATGATAATCTTTATATATAAAAGAGAGGTTGTGTGTCTGTCTCCTACGATTTAGATTCCTAACTACTCCCACATTTTGCGGTGCAGTTTAACCAAAACCGGGTATCTTATAGTCGTGATTCATATCGAGCCCTTCTGGGTATTAGCGCGCGTCTACGATGAGTCTACGATTTAAAAAAAATTTACCATCATTTTTTTCCATTCTAATGCATTTTCCCGCTATTATATAAGGGAAGTAACACTCTAAAAATGTCTACGATGAGTCAACGATTTAAAAAAAAATTTACCATAATTTTTTTTCCATTTTTAATGCATTTTTTGCTATTTTTTGGCTATAACTCTCTAAAAATGCTTATATAGTTATTTCCCTTACAAACCCAAGCAACGCCGGGCGATACTGCCAGTATATAAATAAATAAATTATCCGAGTTTTGCGTTGTTATGCAGTCGGAAATAAAATACGTTGATCTAGTAATTTTATTCTATAAATATACGTTCAAATATGGATGGTTACTTAAAACAATATATACAAAATTATATATAATATAAAATAATGATAATATCTAATAACTACTCACATTTATTTGTTATTACTGATATAAACAATATTCTAAGTAGCCAACAAGTAAAAAGTCCCAATTTACTTAGTTTATCAGAGGAAAAACTCGGTAAATAAAATAAACAGAGTTACGATAATTATAGACTATATTACTTCTTAGATAAAGAGATAATAAACTGAAAAAAATTGTGTATCATATTTTTACTAAGCCTTTCAGAAGGAAAGAAATTAGAGTAAAGCAATAGTTAAATTATGCTATAAATTATATGTTTACTAGCTCGAACATACACCATATTAAATAGATTGAAACAAAATAGGTGCCACAATGAATACAAATATGTATACTCTTTTACTCTTTTCAGTCATTTGACTGCGGCCATGCTGGAGCACCGCCTTTAATCGAGGAACTCGACCCCGGGACTTATTCTTTGTAAGCCCAGTACTTATTCTATCGGTCTCTTTTCGCCGAACCGCTAAGTAACGGGGACATAAACACACCAGCATCGGTTGTCAAGCAATGCTAGGGGACAAACACAGACACACACACGCATATATATATATATATACGACGGGCTTCTTTCAGTTTCCGTCTACCAAATCCACTCACAAGACTTTGGTCAGCCCGAGGCTATAGTAGAAGACACTTGCCCAAGGTGCCACGCAGTGGGACTGAACCCGGAACCATGTGGTTGATAGACAAGCTACTTACCACACAGCCACTCCTGCGCCTACAAATATGTATGGTTATTTAAAAAGATATAATTATAGTAATTGTTCTATCTATATATTCGTATTTATATAAACATCATTCCTATTACAAAATACTAAATTACTTAGTTTATCAGAGGAAAAATATCTCTGTAAATCAAAGCTGATATAATATATATATATAATATATATATATATATATTATATATATATATATATATATATATATATATATATATATATATATATATATATACGGAGATATTTTTCCTCTGATAAACTAAGTAATTTAGTATTTATATATTTAAATAAATTAATTACCTATAAGAAAATAGCCAGAAATACGTACTTGCAATATAGAAGTTTTTGATTATGGCATTATCCAAAATTATTCATGCCTTATTATTATTGTCATTAATTAATAATTCAGTTTATATATTTATAAATGTATAATCGTTCATTATACTGAAGATAGCGGACTTAAAATATATATTAAAAATTTAACTACTAATATGATTTATTTTACATCCAATACAAATATTTTCATTGGTACTTAATACCAAATATCATAAATTTATTCACTAAAATTTTTTAGATGTCGAAATTAATATACTATTTAAAATAACACACCTTTAGTCACAATATAAGAAATTTACAAACAATTCAATATAAAACCAAAAAAACATTTTGTCTCAAGTAATAAATTCCGTTATAATAAAAAACTTATAAATCGTTCAGTATAATAATACAGAAATACTTGGCCTCAATGAAATTATATTCAGTAGTGATATCTCATTATATATTTAGGGAGATTTATTAGTACATTCTTTACCATTATGTAATAAACATATGTACAATTTAAATACACCACATGGTTCCGGGTTCAGACCCACTGCGTGGCACCTTGGGCAAGTGTCTTGTAGTATAGCCTCGGGCCGACCAAAGCCTTGTGTGTGGATTTGGTAGACGGAAACTCAAAGAAGCCCGTCGTATATATGTATATATATGTATGTATGTGTGTATATGTTTGTGTGTCTTGTTTGTCCCCCAAACATCGGTTGACAACCGACGCTGGTGTGTTTACGTCCCCGTAACTTAGCGGTTCGGCAAAAGAGACCGATAGAATAAGTACTAGGCTTACAAAGAATAAGTCCTGGAGGCGATTTGCTCGACTAAAGGTGGTGCTCCATCATGACCACAGTCAAATGACTGAAACAAGTAAAAGAGTAAAAGAAAACAATGCACAGAAGGAATTGATTACAGAAAAAAGCTTCGAATACATAACATTCTCCTAGATGCTGGTGACATGCACATAAACAAAGCATGCCCGATACTAAGTCAGTATATTAGCCACGCCATGTCAAAATGGAAAACATCAATAATGCTCCAAGAGAAAGAGAATACAATAAAACCCATTCTATTTGTACAAGATAATGAATCTTTCAAAAACCTTTCCTTTCCCCCATTATATTTCTGTCTAGCCCTGATTCTCTTAATAAATTTGCTGAATCAAACCATAGTGATTACACATGTGATGGACGAACTTTAAACAATCTCCTTTATGTGAATGATTTAAAACTGTATACACAAAACGCTGGCTGCGAATTTATCAGCCATACCCAAATAAGGAAATGAACAAGGTCGTTTCAAGTCGACATAGATTAATTAAAATTCAGCTTATTAAGTTCGACTTAGCTACAGAAATCAAACTGAGCCGGATTTATATATTGGTTTCGAATTTTAGCATAAGCTCAGCAATTTTGAAGGAGGGGCAGGTCGATTAAATCAACCCCAATGTTTAACTGGTGCTTATTTCATCGACCCCGAAAGGATGAAAGGCAATGTCTACCTCGACGGATTTTGAACTCGGAACGTACAGAGGGACGAAATGCCGCTAGGCATTCTCTCCGGTGTGCTAACGATTCTGCTAGCTCGCTGCTTTGAGATGAACATAATAAGTGAACTCTCTCTTACAGGAATAATGTTATGGTTCTAGCCCAGAAAAATTAGTTAAGCTACAACTTTACTCTTAACTATGCTCGTCATACACAGCCGTTTTAAAGCGGAAATACACATTACATAAAGTAGTCGTAGATATCTCTTACAATATTGGAAGCCTGGAATATTTCAAATTCTAATCATACGTTTTTCTTGACGAAGAGAGAACAACTAATTGAAATTGATGTAGAAAACCTACAGTTATCGGATTCAGGAGTAAGTTAACAGTAAGCGATTGCAATCAACTGATGGTGTTTCTCATTGAAGAAAGCTAATGCAGTAGAAAATATTTGTTTTTCTATAGATAAATAAAAAGAACTGAATATATACATTTCTGAGATCTACTTGCCAGGCAAGTAATTTGCCAACACTCTATGTTGAAAATAAAGTGATTGCAGCGTGGGAAACATGTTAGTCACTCGAAAACGCACAAAAATTGTTCACTTCACATAAACATTTATTGTTATATATATGTATACATATATATATATATGTATATATATATATATATGTATATATATATATATATATATATATATATATATATAATATATATATATATATATATTATATATATATTATATATATATATATAATTCGAGACAAAACCACTATTTTAAAACCAAACAAGGAAAGACTTAATCAATACATAAATTTTAATATAAATTAAATAAACCGCCACTACAAATGTTTCATGTCAAAATTTGATACTAATTAGAAGATCGAAAATCCACCTGAAGATTGTCGGTAGCAGACATGAAACATTTGTAGTGGCGGTTTATTTAATTTATATTAAAATTTTATGTATTGATTAAGTCTTTCCTTGTTTGGTTTTAAAATAGTGGTTTTGTCTCGAATTATATTATATAATATTTTACTATAAAATTGGATTTAACCCTAAATCTGATTTTTCCCTGTAATTTTGGATTCATTCCCTAATATTTATTATTATTATTATTATTATATATATATATATATATATATATATATATATATATAATATATATATATTGTTATATTTCGGAATGGTCATATTGCCAGTTTAGCCAATAAAAACACACGCACTATATATATAGTGCGTGTGTTTTTATTGGCTAAACTGGCAATATGACCATTCCGAAATATAACAATACCTGTTTCAACACACGACTTCACATATTTAAAATATTTAAACGTACTATATATATATATATGTATATATATATATACACATAGTGAATGATACCTACCCAGCAGTGGGGCTGAACCCTGAACCATGTGGTTGGGAAGTAAGCTTCTTACCACACAGCCACGCCTGCGCCTATAATAATAAAAAAAACTAACAAAATTTGTCAATATAAAATACTCAACGAATCCTTGTAAAACATTACAATTCAAATTGATATTACTCCACTGGAAAAGTGTCGGATATATATTAGATCTGTGACACTTAAAACACGTTGTTATTTACAGTTTAAAAATTATGAAATACTGATCTTTCAAAGAGATTCCTAATTCTGTAATGGATACAAACAGTTTGAAATGGCAAGTAGCAAATAAGGACTGTCGTGGTTTGATGCTATTGATTTCATCACCAGGATTATTGATATTTTATTAATATTCGAAATTTAATAACGTTACTGCAGTGATTTGAGATATAAAGAAAAAAAAAACTATAGCAATATATCGATTAAAACCCATTTTCCTATAAAGGCTGACACCATTTAGATCAAATAAAAATAATTATATATCACGTAGCATGATATCTAAGGGGAATTAGAAAATTACAGCATTTTCCGAAAGATTAACAACTTAAAAGAGAAAACAAAGCAGGCAGATATGGCGTAATGTGAAAAATTTCATTCGCTCAAAAGCAGTGAACGTTCAATTTCCAAAAATTTTATTATATACTGGCAGCATAGCCCGGCATTGCCCGGATATGTAAGAGCCCCTGGAGCAGACATGATGCTCGCTGTGAATTAAAAAAAATTCCTGCCAATTTGTGAAAGATATTGTCGAAAATACGTCATCTTGAATTTGAACGCGATTTCCCAAAATTTATCGATTTTTTCTGATGGTAAGGTATTGCATGGAAAACTAACGTCAGAATTAAGTTTCTTAGGGTAACATTAAGCTTCACCATGAGTTTGGTGAAAATCGCTTGCAAGTTGCGAAAACTACAACAGAAAATGTGTTGCAAATAAAAAGCTTAGATTCTCGACCCCATGTCGAATTTATCGATTGTTTTCAGAACTGGGGGAACTTTTCAAACTTTTCGCTGCGTTAGTTTTGAATTATGACATTGGGTTATGTGTGTGTCAAGTTTCATCAGAATCGGTTGAAAGCCGTGGTCAGGGTGAGGGTACAACCTGACAGACACACAGACACACAGACAAACAAACTGCCGTTTATATAGAGAGAGATTTGAATGTTGCTCTGAGTCTGAAGTAATTGAGCAACCTTTCTCCCTAATATTAATGGTTTTGCGCAAAAATTTGAAAGGTTTCTATTATATTTTTCTCAGAATTTTTAGAGCGGTTCAGATAAACTTCACAAGTATAGTAACGCCGTCCACTGGGATTACATGAGATGCACAAGGCGGTGAGTTGGCAGAATGGTTAGCATGCCGCTACGTTCTGAGTTCAAATTCCGCTAAGGTCGACTTTGCCTTTTATGTTTTCGGGGTCAATAAATTAAGTACCAGTTGAGTAATGGGGTCTATGTACTTAACTATCCCCCTCCCTACATTTCAGGCCTTGTGCCTATAGTAGAAAGGATTATATGAGATTCGCGCTGCGCTATGAAACCGTTCTACCCGCATTCATCCATTTCCGTGGCATTACAAACTTCTAAGTCTATATCGAACATCAAAGGCGGCGAGCTGGTAGAAACGTTAGCACGCCGGGCGAAATTCGTCTGTCGTTACGTTCCGAGTTCAAATTCCGCCGAGGTCGACTTTGCCTTTCATCCTTTCGGGGTAGATAAATTAAGTACCAGTTACGCACTGGGGTCGATGTAGTCGACTTAATCCCTTTGTCTGTCCTTGTTTGTCCCCTCTGAGTTTGGCCCCTTGTGGGTAGTAAAGAAATATATATCGAACATCTGCTGTCATGTGTAAGGCAGGATCACCTATTAACTCGTTTTCAATGTAACGACACACACACTATTTTTGCAAAATGTCTTTCTAATGAGCTTTCCTCCTTCGCCAAATTATCAAATTCTCAAGCAACCATCATAATCGTCATATCATCATCATCACCGTCGTTTTTGCTGTTCGCTTAGAAATGTCACATTTTATAGAGCTCAGAATAGTGAATATATATTTTTGGATTACTCGATGGAATTTCAGAATACTGGCATGTCTACTCCATCAGAAAACTCAAGTGCAGCGTAAAGGTCGATTAGATCATTACATGCACCAGCTAGGTCCCTGAGAAACACATTGTAATTACAATATCACCTCTTATGCAACTTCATTGGCATCCACATGCTTTACCTTTATAAATGCATCGTTTCTAAGTCAACCCTAACCCTTTTTCCTTTTAAACTCCAAATACGTCTTCTTCTATGATTTTTCACATATTCTCACACATTACAATTATCTTTGATATTTCAAGAAAGTGTCTACGTGAATAAGTGCTAAGTACTGTACTCTTCACGGATGAGACAGTCTGTCATTTGATATATTGTCTGGACCCTTCACTCCACGAGATCTCCTGCTGTAATCACACGGTCTGATTAAAAGATATTGAAATATATTTCGATTGGAAATATAGATCTAAATTCCTACATGAAATTCGTCCATATAATACGCACTTAAATTTGCTAAAGAAACGTTTCAGCAGCTGTCTAGTAGCAACAATTGTGAAGGCGCGTGGCTTAGTGGTTAGGGCATTCGACTGACGATTGTAAGGTCGTGAGTTCGATTCCCGGCGATGCGTTGTGTCCTTGAGCAAGACACTTTATTTCACGTTGCCTCAGTCCACTCACCTGGCAAAAATGAGTTGTACCTGTATTTCAAAGGGCCGGCCTTGTCACACTTTGTGTCACGCTGAATCTCCCTGAGAACTACGTTAGGGGTACACGTGTCTGTGTATTGCTCAGTCACTTGCACGTTAATTCCACGAGCATGCTGTTCCGTTGATCGTATCAGCTGGGACCCTCGTCGTTGTAACCGACGGAGTGCTCCTAAAAAAGTAGCAACAATGAATTCTGTACCGTGCAATACCAGTTGTATCATGTGACATTAAAGGCTCAATCACCCAAAATCCTTTATATTCAAATGTGCATATACTCAAATCTAACCACGCACGGCTTGACTAAGCTGCCTCATATATACGGTGATTAAGCCGCTTCAGAATATTTCAACGAAGCGACCAGTTATTCTTATTTCGATATTCGCGCCTTTATATAAGCGTCCAGATACGCAAGAATTATAAAAGTGAATAGTTAATACTTAATTATTATATCTGAAGACTTTATTTTCTACCATGTAACGTTTTATATTAACTGATATCATTATGTAATAATGGATACATATTCAATTTTGCGAATTTTCCATTCACATAAAAATTCCGCGACACCAAGTGTATTATTCCACAGTCTCCTGCTATATCGCTAAACTTAGTCATATTACGTTGGTAACCAGTAATTCACCGTATTTTCCTCATATTTAAAATAGCTTTCCATTTATACCCATTGTTGAGCTTAACGCAAATCTTACATAATTCAATGAATTATATATACATATACGACGAATTATATTTGTGCGTACATGCGTAAGCGATGTGAGTGGGTGGAGATATATAGGTAAGTGGTATGAGTCAAATACACACACATGCACACAAACACGCGTGCGCACGAACATAAACACACGCACGCACACACACACACACAAACACATTCATATGTCTGTCAGTATGTGTCAGCGTGAATCTCTCTCTTTTACTCTTTTACTTGTTTCAGTCATTTGACTGTGGCCATGCTGGAGCACCGCCTTTAGTCGAGCAAATCGACCACAGGACTTATTCTTTGTAAGCCTAGTACTTATTCTATCGGTCACTTTTGCCGAACCGCTAAGTTACGGGGGAGGTAAACACATCAGCATCGGTTGTCAAGCGATGCTGGGGTGACAAACAGACACACAAACATATACATATATACGATAGGCTTCTTCCAGTTTCCGTCTACTAAATCCACTCACAAGTCTTTGGTCGGCCCGAGGCTATAGTAGAAGACACTGGCTTAAGGTGCCACGCAGTGTGACTGAACCCGGGACCATGTGGTTGGTAAACAAGCTATTTACCACGTAAATATAACAAGCATATTTTTGTCAATATTTTTGTTTTTAATGTTCGTTACTACCATTTCCTCTGATCGTATTTACGCCAGATTCTTTTCAAGCGAGGTGCAATATAAACATGTTTACTAATATTGCATAAGTGTCCAGTTAATAGAGATAACCCCGCAATGAAGATCAATTTCTTGGTAGTTTTGGGGACGAAGTAAATGAGAAAACAGCATTAAAAGGAGACTTTGAATGCTATAGATTCAGCTTAAACTATTGCTTTGGTTTTTTTTTTCATAACCCTATCCCCCTACAGACATTGCTCGGTAGATTGTTGGTGATCCACTAACTCGATCATGCTTATTCACTCTATAGTTCATTACTAACATCGTGTGTGCGTGCACGTGAGTGCATATGTACGTATGTATATATTTATATATACACCCCCACACACACATATATATATAGAGAGGGAGAGACAGAGATAAATATGTTAAAATTCGAGCGGAATAAGGCGCTGGTCGGATCAAAATTAAAATGCACACACACCAACTACAGACGAATACGAACAACAGTAAGGAAGTACAGACACAAAGATATTCAGCTTATGTTAATAATTAATTGAACCCAACTGAGTGTACTACGTATGTACGTATATATATATATATATATATATATATATATATATATATTATATATATATATATATATATATATATATATTAAGCATATATATATATATATATGCACCAAATGGCAGTTGCTAAAAAGCATTCGTGAGGTAAAATCATGTAGCAAACCAAATGGCGGTGCCCCAGCATGGCCACAGCTCATTAGCTGAAACTGGAAAAATCAAAATCAAAATCATATATATATATATATATATATATATATTACTTTATTGTCCTCAAAGGGCTAAAAATAGAGGGGATAGCAACGATAGACAAAGGGAATAAGTCGATTACATCGACGCCAGTGCGAAACTGGTACTTTATTTATCGACCCCGAAAGCATGAAAGGCAAAGTCGACCTCGGCAGAATTTGAACTCAGAACGTAACGACAGACGACATACCGCTAAGAATTTCGCCCGGCGCGCTAACTTGCCTGCCAACTTGCCTGCCAACTTGCCGCCCTTATTCATATATATATATATTATATGATGTATATATGCACCCATACACAAACACTACACACACACACAGATAATCAGAGAAATATTGTTTAGCTTTAGTCCCATAAAGATGGGTGCCATAGTGTCGATTTCCAGACGCTTCTGGAAGATTAACGAAACAATCATTCACCTATGACTCCAAACACCTCATGAATCTAGCTGGAGACTAACACACAATTATGCAATTCGTGACACACTCATAAAAAATTTAAGAATGACAAGCACACACACACACACACACACACACACACACACACACACAAACGCTCTCTTACACATACGTAAATACACATTCATATGTCTGTCACTTTCTATCAGCGTCAAGCTGTAAATATATCAAGTATATTTTTGTTTTTAATGTACGTTACTACCATTTCCTCTTCAAGTGAGATACAATACAAACATGTTTACTAATAATATTCAGCAAGTGTCCAGTTAATTGAGCTAATCGAAAGTGTTGGAATACGATTAATACTAACCTCGCAATGAGGACCAATTAGTTGGTAGTTTGGGGAACGAAGTAAATGACAAATCACTCTTAAAAGTAGACTTTGAATGCTATAGGTTCAGTTTATGCTTTCGTTTTGTTTAGATGTTCATAACCCTATATATACACCAACAGACATTGCTCAGATAGATGGTAGGTACTCCACTAAAGCGATGATGCTTATTCACTCTATAGTTCATTACTGACATGGTGCGTATGAGAATGTGATATATATATACATATGAAGTTCCCCGCTAACAGGGCAAGAAAAATATTCGATTTCCTTAGAGAAAACATTCGAGGAAAAACGTATTTAAAGACAATGAAAGAAACAGAAAATCCTCCAAGACAGTCTGCCTCATCACCAACTCATAAAACGTTGGTAAGAGAGAGTTTCTTATTTCTTTGTTGCCCACAAGGGGCTAAACATAGAGGGGACAAACATGGACAGATAAAGGGATTAAGTTGATTATATCGACCCCAGTGCGTAACTGGTACTTAATTTATCGACTCCGAAAGGATGAAAGGCAAAGTCGACCTCGGCGGAATTTGAACTAAGAACGTAACGGTAGACGAAATACCGCTAAACATTTCGCCCGGCGTACTAACTATTCTACCAGCTTGCCGCCTAAACTCTCTAGAGAGTTTCTCGGGGAACTGTACTGAGACCACTACTATTGCAGTGGCTCTCTCTGACAAGCCGTCAGTCGTACACTCCCCCACTCTCGCTAGCTGGACTTACAATACAAACGTGTCTTAAGCTGTGAAGAACCCTGATGGCGTAGTAAAACTGCAAAATGACTCGCATGCAATATATAAATGGGCTGATGAAAATAACATGCAGTTCAATGCTGATAAGAGTCAAGCATTACGCTATCGGATCACAAATACACTACAACTGGTATACATAGGACAAGTAGGCAGAGTTAGAATCGGTACGCGACCAGAGAATCCATATTAGTAGTGATGCAACATTCCATGTGCATAATTATCAGGACGGCAACATTGTGAAGACGAGTAGCTGGATGGATGTTTAGAGTACTCAGAACGAGAAATGACAGAATCTTGATACTCCTATGGAGGACATTTTTACTCAGTTGTCTAGATTACTGCTCCCAACTGTGATCGTTGCAAAGTGTCAAACTAGTGGCGGAACTTGAGGCAATCCTGTGCCACTACACAAAGAAGATTGACTCGGTGAAATAGGTGAATTACTGGGAGAAACTGCAAGAACTGAAGCTCTACTTCTAGAAGAGAAGACAAGAAAGGTATGCAATGATATACATATAGAATATCCTGGAAGGTCTAGCTCACAACTTTGGAATTAAATGCTATACCAACCACCGGACTGGACGACACTGCATACTACCAAAGATATCTTCTTCATCTTGTAAGATAAGGACCCAGTATTGCAACATCTTGGGTTTCAGGGAACCACAACTGTTTAACATCCTGCCAAGGAACCTAAGAGGTGTAGATGTGGAAACGTTCAAAAAGCCCCTGGAGAAAATTCTGTCTGAAATCCCAGATGAGACAACGTCGCAGCAGGAGGCACTAAGAAGAACAGCTTCGTCTAATGCATTTCTACACCAAAAATAATACCGAAAGGAGATCCCAAAACACTGAAAGGTGGTATTCCAGCATGGCCCCAAACCCTGGCTGAAACCAGTCAAAGAATAAAATAGCATATATATATATATATATATATATACATATACATACACACACACATATATTACGTATATTTATGTTGATAGCGTAGATGACCGAAATTCAGTCAACATTAGTTGTTATTAATGAATAATAAATCTGTACTCTTTAAAAGTATGGATTAACCCTTCAGATTAGCGTAAAACAGATTTTAGTATAACTGGGAATGCAAACAAAGATTAATATATGATATATATAGACATCCTCCAAACACACACGCTCGCGTGCGCACGCACGCGCTTTCATGAATAATCAGAGGGAAAGAGCAAGATTATTTAGCATTAGCCCTATAAAGAAGGGTGCCATGGAGTCGATTTCCGGACGCTTTTGGGACATCAAGGACATTCACCTATGACTCCAAACAACTCATGAATCGAGCTCGAAACTAAACACACAACTATGTAATTTATGACACTCTCATAAAGTATTTAAGAATGACAAAAATATTAATATACACATACGCCCAAATATACATATATACTGATGTATGTACATTCCAACAATGGTTGATGTGCAAACGATCCGCTGGTCTTAACAAATCTAATTAAAAAGCACATGTATGCAGGAGATGTTAGACAATTAAGTAAACGACGCAATAACACAGTCATAAATTATATGATTCATATATTTATCCTGTCTCGTTTATAAATACACTACATTTACAAAAGAAGTCGAGTGAGTGGACCGCAATACAAGCTCAAAATTGAAATACAGACAGATGAATATGCTTTTGTGTGTGCATACATACTGACATACATATATCTATATAAAATTCTGTTTACATGCATATACACTGGCAAAGAGAAAAAATTGCTAGTGAAAGTCAAATACACAAATGCGCACACACACACATACTCTCTCTCTCTCTCTCTCTCTCTCACACACACACACACACACACACACACATATATATATATAAATATATACTTATATGTGCATGTTTGCGTATGTATGTATATATATATATATATGTGTGTGTATATATATATATATATATAATATATATATATATATATATATGAATATGTATATATGAAGAAAACAAAAATGGAACAGGAACGTAACAGGCGACAACAAAACAGCCGGACATTTAGACGATACAAAGAAATGACAGGAAAAAAAAGGACGTGTTATCCGGACTTTTCTATCTTCAGTCGAGTTCCAGATTTTCTCAGCAGTTTCAGTCGGTTATACACACACACACACACACACACACAAACATACCTATACACACACAGACACATACACACACAAACCTATATATATATATATACATATATATATGGGTACAGGACGTCACCAAATATCATGAAATGCAAAAACAAACGAGTTAAATACGTAAAGGAGGAAAGAAAAAAATGGAAAACAAGACAAGTAATACAAAGAATACAAAAAACGATCCTTCATCAGTTGTCAGCTGTCTATCTACTCCTCATTTCGAGCATTGAACGACAATATGAGTCTTCGAAGACAGTAGCTCCCATAAATACCAAAATAAAATTTTGGATTTATGGAGGGTCAAATTTGGGAACAAAAACAGAACATTGGAAACAAACAAGGAAACCAAACGAAAAGAAGCGTGAAGGGTCGTTAGACCAGAATGAGGGGAAAATAGTGAACGGTAGGAGAAATATTTTCTTTGAAAAGAGAAAAGATAGAAGAGAGATAGAAAACTCCCAGTCTTTAGAACGTCGTGGAGGAAAAGAAAGATAGTTACGTGAGGGAAAGGAAGATGGACGATGGTCTCGTGCGAGCAACGAGAGAAAGAAAAAGAGAAAGACGGTAAGAGATAACCCCGAAATATTGAATACAATGTAAGTCTACATTAATTCATATATTTTTCTTGCGATTTGCCTTGCATTTACTTCGCATTCTTCTGGTCTTACCCACGATTCTTTATACAATATTTCTACACAATGCTTCATAGCAATTATTCTGTGCGTGCGTGCATGTGTGTAGGGATGTATGTGTGTATGTGTGTGTCTTATAGGGTTAGTTTCGAGATCTCAGATTGTGATTTCGATTCCTGGACCGAGCAGTGTCCTGTGTACATGAACAAACCATTTCGTTTTATGTTGCTCAGGCCGAAAAAATAAGTAATCCGGCGACTGACACGTGTCTCGTCCGCGAAACATTTTTCCCCACACGAGTTCCGGACCCCAGAAATGAACTCATTTGCATATAACCAATCAGAGCTCATCTTGACCTTGTTGTCAAGTTAACAAACACACTCTACCAAGTAAACTCAAGACGAAGAACGATGTTGTAAGTCGACCGATCGCCAAGTTAAGTCTGATTTTAGAGGGAGACAAGTAATTAGACAGATGTGCATCTATACCTATTATTGGATTTTGTTATGGCCCCATATGGTAAAAATTTGGATGTGAAAAATATATATAACTGAAGCTACCCAAAGATCGACTCAATGTGACAGGTCAGCTCAATGCCTCATGTTTTAGAGAAACTGAAAAAAATTAAAACTTTAATCCCTAGAACGAACGCAGTGGTGATATGCAGTGATATACACCTGGAAAATCCTAGGAAAAGTTATAGCAAACTTTGGTATTGAAAGTTGCCGAAACAGCAGAACGGGCGCCACTGCATAGTACCAAAATCCAAACATTGTCATCAGGATACAGGACCAGATACTACTATAGCTTGGGTTTCAAGGGGTTTCAAGGGCCCGCTGCTCTTCAATGTTCCCCCCGGCAAGAAACGTAGACGAAGGCAGCAACATCAAACTCCCTCATTCACCTAATGCCATTAATGAGAGGAAGCTTCAAGTATTGAAAGGGTTGCAAAGCGCACGGCGGTGACCCAGTGTGGCCGCAGCTCTCGAGCTGACACTTGTAAAGAATAAGTCTGCTATTATCCGCATTAGTATCAACTTTCAGGGTCCTATATATATATATATATGCGTAATCAACTGAATATGATTATACAGAATAGAGTACAACTAAATTCATATAATTTGCATATCATTGCATATCATTGCATGTTCTGACAAAGTGAGTTGATTTTTAAATTTACAGTGCATCAAACAGCAATTGTCCGGTTTCCCGGTTTCCTTGGCGTATAGGTTCCTCACCTGGACGAGACGCCGTAGAACACAAAACAGCATTTGTGATTAATTTGAAGTATATGTTTATTAAAAAAAAAACATACAACATTAGCCACGTTATTATAACGTGGATATGATTCGACCGGTTCGTGTGTATGTGTGTGTTGTGTGTGTGTGTGTGTGTGTGTGTGTGTGTGTGTGTGTGCGTGTGATTGTGCGTGCATGTTTGTTCGTGTATGTGTGTATACGGAATCAGAAAATCGTTACCAGATGCGTGGGGATGGCAATTACATTGGATGGTGAGAAATGTTCATATTTATATATATATGTAAAAAATGATTTTAGTTAGTTTCCTCTATAATAACCCGAGACGAATAGAATATGTAACGTAGACGAAATTTAGTGAGTTGATGGAGACGAAATGAAATTAAAACACGTCATTACATAGGCGTATTACTTAAGACAACAAGTTCATTAAGCGGAGACTTTAAATGGAAGAAAGGAAGCACTCCGTCGGTTACGACGACGAGGGTTCCACAGACACTCCACAGAGCACTCCACAGACACGTGTACCCTTCACGTAGTTCTCGGGGATATTCAGCGTGACAACAGAGAGTGACAAGGCCGGCCCTTTAAAATACAGGTACAACAGAAACAGGAAGTAAGAGTGAGAGAAAGCTGTGGTGAAAGAGTACAGCAGGGATCACCACCATCCCCTGCCGGAGCCTCGTGGAGCTTTTAGGTGTATTCGCTCAATAAACACTCACAACGCCCGGTCTGGGAATCGAAACCGCGATCCTACGACCGCGAATCCGCTGCCCTAACCACTGGGCCATTGCGCCTCCACACTTTAAATGGAGCCACTTGCAGATTCAAGTTTTATTTCATTTTAGAATGAGTATTATTATTATTATTGTGGAGGCGCGTGGCTTAGTGGTTAGGGTGTCAGCATCATGCTCGTAAGAATGTGGTTTCGATTCCTGGACCGGGCGACGCGTTGTGTTCTTGAGAAAAAACACTTAATTTCGCGTTGCTCCAGTCCACTCAGCTGGCAAAAATGAGTAACACTGCGATGGACTGGCGTCGCATCCAGCTGGGGAACACATACGCCATAGAAACCGGGAAACCGGGCCCATGAGCCTGGCTAGGCTTTAAAAGGCGCATTTATTTATTTATTTATTATTTTTTATTATTACATTTATTATCTCCACTTTCTCTATATATGCAATTCATTCTACGATCTTAGTTGTTTGAACAACGATAAATGAGAATATGTGTGTGAGCGTATGTATGTGTGTGCGTGAGCATGTGTGTTTGTGCGTGTGTATGTGTGTCTATCTGTCTGTGTGCTTATGCGTTTGTGTACGCGGGTGTGTGCATTATTAGTTGGCGAGTGAGAGTTCGTGGGTGTGCAGGCAAATGTATGTATGAATGACAGAGATATAAACATTGTAGATTATGTACAGTCTCGTCACCATAAATAAAAGAACAATTGACAGCTATTAAGCCTTCAAGGAGAAAGACTAACCTTTACCCATCCGAACTATATCGCAAGTCATTAGTTTGTACAAAGCTGTGAATGCGATAAGTACATACACGTCTATCATTTGTTGACCAGATTTTGGCCCGGCGAACAGATAAAAATGGCATATGGTAAATTTAAACCAGGGGAATGCTGGCTCTATGAGAGAAACGGTGATATACTTACTAACCCGAAAACATAATGAAGAAAAAGACGAATCAGTAAAATAAGGAAAGTAAATGAATATAGAATTGGGTAAGTGTGTGTGTGTGTAACCGCGTGGGCCCACATGTAAGTGTCTGTGGGTGCGCAAGTGTGTATATATATATATATTTCTTTACTACCCACAAGGGGCTAAACAGAGAGAGGACAAACAAGGACAGACATAAGTATTAAGTCGATTATATCGACCCCAGCACATAACTGGTACTTAATTTATCGCCCCGAAAGGATGAAAGGCAAAGTCGACCCCGGCGGAATTTGAACTCAGAACGTAACGGCAGATGAAATACGCCTACGCATTTCGCCCGGCGTGCTAACGTTTCTGCCAGCTCGCTTAGTGTATATATATATATTTGTATGTGTGCGTGTGTGAGCGTATATGTATGTTTTGCTTTTTGCTGCGGAAATGAGAGACATACATACAGAATATAAGTAGTAAAGTTTCAACTTTATATGCAGATTATTTTGCGAGTCCGAGTTTCACGAGTATCAGAGCTTTGAATAGATTCGTATATGTATTTGATCAATGCTTTGACTCTCAATACTAGCAATAATGGTGCTGACTAGTGCCACTAGTAACTTTAGTCACGTCGAAATATATAAATATTTATATACATATACATCATACACACATACGCACGCGCATATATATATATATATATATATATACTAGCAGTATCGCCCGGCATTGCTCGGGTTTATAAGGGAAATAACTATAAAGCATTTTTAGAGAGTTATAGCCAAAAAATAGCAAATAAATGCATTAAAAATGGAAAAAAAATTATAGTAAATTTTTTAAAGTCGTTGACTCATCGTAGACATTTTTAGAGAGGTACTTCCCTTAAATAATAGCAAAAAAATGCATTAAAATGGAAAAAAATGATGGTAAATTATTTTTGAAGTCGTAGACTCATCGTAGACGCGAGCTAATACCTAGAAGGGCTCGATATGAATCACAACTATAAGATACCCGGTTTTGGTTAAACTGCACCGCAAAATGTGGGAGTAGTTAGGAATCAAATCGTAGGAGACAGACACACAACTTTACTTTTATATATAAAGATTTGTGCAACAACTAAAACATTCGGTTGTGCAAATTGTTTGCACAGGAAACCTGCCCTGTGTTGCGGTTTTTGCCGTTTTTGTGGATCTGATTCAGCTTTTTTACCGATTTCTGTTTTGGCGACTTTAAGCCATGAAGTCGTTGTTCTAAAAGAACGCTGGTCTCCTTCACAACGCTTTACGACGTTGATTTCCTTACACTCCCTTCCCCACAGCATTACGAGGGAGGGAAGAAGGGGGAGAAGCAACACAGGTGCAGGTGTGAGCATGGACGCCAACTCCGCCGCCATCGACACACGAAAAAATATGCGTTAATATGGAAAAAAATTATGGTAAATTATTTTTTAAATCGTAGACTCATCCTAGACGCGCGCTAATACGCAGACGAGCTCGATATGAATCACGACTATAAGATACCCAAATTTGGTTAAACTGCACCGCAAAATGTGGGAGTAGTAAGGAATCTAAATCGTAGGAGACAGACACTCACACAACTTCACTTTTATATATATAGATATATATATGGTCTTATGCTATATGCGCACATATATGTGCGTGCGCGAACGTGAGCGTGCGCCTGCGCAAAAGTGTGACTGCGCATGCACAAACGTGTGACTGCGCATGCCCGAAAATGTAATTGCGCATGCGTTAAAGTGTGCGTGCGCATGCGCGAAAGTATGACTGTGCATGCACGTGTGCGTGCGCATGCGCGAACGTCTGACTGCACATGCGCGAAAGTGTGAATGCGCATGCGCGAAAGTGTGCCTGCGCATGCGCAAACGTGTGACTGCGCATTTGGGTTTACTATTTGGCTTGGCTATTTTGGTTTGCTATTTGGCTCAGCTATATGGGTTGGCTATTCGGCCTGGCTATTTGGATTATCTATTTGTGTATGCTATTTGTGTTGGCTATTTGGCATAGCTATTTGGCTAGGTTATTTGGCTTGTCTATTTGGCTTGGCTATTTGTGTTTGCTATTTGGGTTGGCAATTTGGCTATTTGGGTTGGCTTTTTCAGTTGGCTATTTGGCTTGGCTATTTGGGTTGGCTATTTGGGTTTGCTATTTGTGTTGGCTATTTGGCTTAGCTATTTGGCTAGGCTATTTAGCTTGGCTATTTGGGTTGGCTATTTGTGTTTGTTATTTGGGTTGGTTATTTAGGTTGACTATTTGTGTTTCCTATTTGGGTTGGATATTTGGCTTGGCTATTTGGCTAGGCTATTTGGGTTGGCTATATGGCTTGGCTATTTGGCTTAGCTATTTGGGTTGGCAACTTGGGTTGGCTATTTGGGTTTGCTATTTGGCTTGGCTATTTGGGTTTGCTATTTGGGTTTGCTATTTGTGTTGGCTATTTGGCTTAGCTATTTGGCTAGGCTATTTGGGTTGGCTATTTGGGTTGGCTATTTGGCTTGGCTATTTGAGTCTCCTATTCTGCTTAAACTCGAACGTGTGACTACGCATGTGCGAAAGTGTGACCGTGCATGCGCGAACGTGTGCGTGCGCGTGCTTGAATTTGTGCGTGCGCATGCGCGAACGTGACCGGGCATGCCGAAGGTGTGACTGCGCATGCGCGAACGTGTTCGTGTGCATGCTCGAACGTGTGACTGCGCATGCGCGAAAGTGTGACTGCGCATGCGCGAACTTGTGCGGGCGCATGCGCGATTTTGTGCGTGCGCATGCGCGAACGTGTGACTGCGCATGCTTGAACGTGTTCCTGTGCATGCGCGAGCGTTTGACTGCGCATGCGCGAAAGTGTGTCTGCAGATGCGCGAACGTGTGCGTGCGCATTCGCGATGGTGTGCGTGCACATGCACGAACGTGTGATTCGAATGCGCGAAGGTGTGACTGCACATGCGCAGTCACACATTCGTGCATGCGCAGTCACACTTTGCGAGGGAGGGAAGAAGGGGGAGTATCAACACAGGTGCAGGTGTGAGCATGGACGCCAACTCCGCCGCCATCGACACACGAAAAAATATGCGTTAAAATGGAAAAAAATGATGTTAAATTATTTTTTAAATCGTAGCACTCATTGTAGCCGCGCGCTAATACCCAGACGGGCTCGATATGATCATGACTAAGATACCCGAATTGGTTAAACTGCACCGCAAAATGTGGGAGTAGTTAGGAATCTAAATCGTAGAGACAGACACTCACACAACTTCACTTTTATATATACCGATATAGTGTAATAAATAAAATATATGCATACATACATACATATATGTACGTACCTACATCTACATGTATATATACATGCATATATAAATATATATACGTGAGTACAGGACACCACAACTTGACGTAGAACTCAACGAGAAACGAAAACGGAAAAACAAGCATGGAACAAACCATTTTTTACAACAGAAAAACAGAGTACAAGACAAAGTACACAAGGAAAAATCCCCTTCATCAGCTGTCCCTAGTTCAACTCTAGCGTGTTTCGAAGGCACACACACACACACACACACACACACACACACACACACACAGATCTCCTTTTTTTTCTCTCCTTTTTTTCTCTCCATTTTTTCTCTCCTTCTTTCTGTGTTTTTTTCTCTCTGTGTATCTTTCTGTTGAAGAGCGTAGGCTCGAAACGTTAAAGACTTGTTTTATTTATATTTCCTGAGCGCCATACTAATACAATTGTTTGTTTGTTTTCCACCTGCCTTCGTCTTTTGTCTATTTTCATAAAGCTTCCCGTTAATATATATATATATTATATATATATATATATAATATATATATATAACAAAGCAAAGGTACTGCACAAGTGAAAAATATAGGAAAGAGGATCTGAAAGTGCAGAGGTGAAACCGGTCAAGTCAATTAAAATCTTTGAAAGACTTCTGCCTTTTCAAATCCTCTTTCCTATATATATTCTCTTATTCTTTTACTTGTTTCAGTCATTTTAACTGCAGCCATGTTGGAGCACCACTCTTAGTCGAACAACTCGACCTGTGCACGTATTCTTTGTAACCTAGTACTTATTTTATCGGCCTCTTATGCCGAGCTGCTAAGTTTCGGGTGATTAAACACACCAACATCGGTTATCAACCGATGGTGGGGGTACAAACTCAGACACACAAATACATACATGACATATATATATATATATATATTTATATTTAAAAGTGAGGTTGTGTGTCTGTCTCCTACGATTTAGATTCCTAACTACTCCCACATTTTGCGGTGCAGTTTAACCAAAACCGGGTATCTTATAGTCGTGATTCATATCGAGCCCTTCTGGGTATTAGCGCGCGTCTACAATGAGTCTACGATTTTAAAAATAATTTACCATCATTTCTTTCCATTTTAATGCATTTTTTCGCTATTATATAAGGGAAGTAACTCTCTAAAAAGTCTACGATGAGTCAACGATTTAAAAAAAATTTACCATCATTTTTTTCCATTTTTAATGCATTTTGTTGCTATTTTTGGGCTATAACTCTCTAAAAATGCTTTATAGTTATTTCCCTTACAAACCCAAGCAACGCCGGGTGATACTGCTAGTATATATATATATATGTATATACGACGGGCTTTTTTATATTTTCCGTCAACAATATATATTTCTATGTACTACTAAACGGTTCATGTGCTGAGACCATGCCTCACAATATCTTTTAACACGTCTGAAGATTGCACTAGAGCACTAGCACAACACTGTCTAGGATGCTTTCATAAAAACATATATTGTGCTTATTGAATAGTATGTATCTCCGATCAGATGAAGTATTTTGTTGCTCATCTTACCACCAGGGAACACGCCATATGGTGTGTATGTGTGTATGTGTTATGTAGTATATATATATATATATATATATATATATTATATATATATATAATATAATATATATATATAAAAGGGTAAAGACCCCCTTCGGTCATGAGTGACCATGGGTTTGCACCTAGAGAGTTACCCTCTGAGGCACAAGTCTGGGCAAGGTTGTTTTTAGGAAGACACCAGCCAGTCGCCCATGCATACCGGCCTCCCCTCTCACGCCACCAGTGTTATCCAAGGGAAAGACAAAGGTCGATACAGCTTAGCACCAGTGACGTCGCAACTCATTTCTACAGCTGAGTGAACTGGAGCAACGTGAAATAAAGTGCTTTACTCAAGAACACAACTCGCAGACCCGGTCCTGGATTCGAACTCACAACCGCACGATCGTAAGCTCGACGCTCCAAACCACTGAGCCATGCGCCTCACTATATATATATATATATATATATATATTATATATATATATATATATATATATAATATATACTATAATATATATATATATATATAATATATATATATATAATATATATATATATATATATATATTATATATATATATATATATATATATATATATATATATATTATAATATATATATATATATAGTGGAGGCGCATGGCTCAGTGGTTGGAGCGTCGAGCTTACGATATATATATATATATAATATATATATTAATATATATATATATAATATTATTAGAGACAAAACCACTATTTTGCAAAAAAACAAGGAAAGACTTAATCAATACATAAAATTTTAATAAAAAGTCTTTTTGACTTTTTATTAAAATTTATGTATTGATTAAGTTTTCCTTGTTTGTTTTGCAAAATAGTGGTTTGTCTCCAATAATATTATATAATATTTTACTATAAAATGGGATTTAATCCTAAATCTGATTTTTTCCCTGTAAATTTGGATTTATTCCCTAATATTATATATATATATTATATATATATATATATATATATATATATATATATATATATATAATAGCATAAGTTCATGTCTATCACGGAGATTTGAATACTATAAACAAATCAATTGTGCAGGATTTTCAGCAAGAAATTACAGACGCTTCTTTTTTTCAAATTCGAATTATTACCTACATGAGTCAGTGCACTTTTGTATTGTCACATTAATTAATCTACTTGTGTGTGTGAAATTTCTAGAGGACACCCACAAATATAAATCCTTATCTACACCGTAATTACCTTTATAGATTGGCTTATGATATGGCTTGAGTTGTTTCTGCAATTTTTTTCCTTATAATATACAGTTCGGGGGATCTCCAATATTGTATATTAACTTGTGTTTCTTTCAGAATGCAATATTCAGACTTCACTTGTTGGAAAATCGGATGAAAAACAACATATTTCAATTTTAGTCAAATAGGGAGTCTCTAAGCGTTTGCTTGCTTTCATGGAATCGGATGTAAATCTTCCTGAAATCACACTCTTGTGTCTTGAATATGAGAAGGTCACTCTGGAGAATCATAGTCATTGATATATGAATGCCTTTGTACGTAGGACTAACATGAATTATTGCATGGCATCCGAATAAATGAGGATATTCTACCAGTTTGTTTCATCTGCTACAAATAACGAAACAAAATCTCATTGAAATTACACCCTGCCATTTTAAAATATGACCATGTACATAAATCAGCTGTGATAGTTTATGTTCACTTTCTATTCTTTCACTTGTGAAGGCAAGTGGCTTAAGATTGTGATTTCGATTCCTGGACAGAGTAATGCATTAGGTTACTCTTTACTCTTTTACTTGTTTCAGTCATTTGACTGCGGCCATGCTGGAGCACCGCCTTTAGTCGAGCAAATCGACCCCGGGACTTATTCTTTGTAAGCCCAGTACTTATTATATCGGTCTCCTTTTGCCGAACCGCTAAGTGACGGGGACGTAAACACACCAGCGTACAAACATATACATACACATACATACATATATATACATATATACGACTGGCTTCTTTCAGTTTCCGTCTACCAAATCCACTCACAAGGCATTGGTCGGCCCGAGGCTATAGCAGAAGACACTTGCCCAAGATGCCACGCAGTGGGACTGAACCCAGAACCATGTGGTTGGTAGGCAAGCTACTTACCACACAGCCAATCCTGCGCCTATGGTTGTTGAATAAAACACTTCATTTCATATTGCTCCAGTCTACTCAGCTCGAAAATGTGAGCAAACATTTGGCGGAACGGTGTTCCATACAGTGGCAGGAAATATATATACTACCTAATCCGGGAAACCGCTACTCACTTTGGATCTAATATACTGGTTCCTAAGTCGAAAATTGCTACCCAAACTTCTATCACTTTCACTGACTTTTTTTCTGTCCCTCTTTCCCTCTCTGTCTTTCTCACTTTCACTCTTTCTCTCTCTCTCTTTCTCTCACACACAGACACACACACACATAAACACAGCCGCACGCACGCACACACTCTCTCTTTCTCTCTCTCTCCCTCCCTCTCTTTCGGTCACACACATTCTCTTTCTCTCACACACACGCTTTCCCTCTCTCACCCTGTCACATTTCCTCCCTCCTATCTGAATCTTCTCATCAGCTAACGTTTTGCATGACAAAGTCTTAAAAGGAAAGAAAAAAGAAAGAATGATAAAGAGAAAGAGAGAGAGAGAGAAAGATAGAGAAAGAGAGAAAGAAAGAAGTGCGAGAGAAAAGAAAAAGAAAAGCATTATGTACTAGGAATTTCTTGACTACTAATTTAGGCTGAGGTGTAGCATATACGCTGACCGGCCGAAGTCCTAGCACTTACACTGTCCCCAACCAATCCCTTTTAACGTCCTTCCCTTCTATAAAGAAAAGAAAAGTCAACATATCCCCCAACATCCCCGTCTACGGCACTGTTTATCTATTAATCACAGCGTCATTTGTCTGTTCAGCGGAGCATTAAAGTATGCTGAGCATTCAAAAAAATGAGAAGGAGAGCTAATAATAACGTCGTGTGGACATGGTTAAACAAGCAGGGCAGACCACGATAGGATAGGCATGGCGAAGCCAGGACAAGGTCATCTTACCGATTGTATGCTTCATGAGTGTGTGTGTGTGTGTTGTGAGCGTGTGTGCTGGTGTATGTAGAAGAGTGTGTATTTGTGACAAAGAGGATTGGTTAATGTGTGCGAATCTGTAAACGTATTTGCAACTTACGACGGTCAGGAGAAATACTCGTATTTCGTACCGTAGCAATAGACACATCATTCGATTCCATAGAAAATCTATACGTTTATGTATTTAATTTGTAAGATTTTTGGTGTGAAATCATGAGCTGAAACTGATATCGTTATATTTGTGGATTGTCATTTTACCGCACTATTTATTTAATCGTTACTTTAGATTTATCTGTTATATAAAATCCATTCTGTTTGTGTGTGTGTGTCTTCTAGGATCTCAGGCATCCTCCATCCGATTGCGCTCAAATTTGATATGTAGCTACCTATTTCTTTACTACTCACAAGGGGTTAAACACAGAGGGGACAAACAAAGACAGACACACGGATTAAGTCGATTATATCGACCCCAGTGCGTAACTGGTACTTAATTTATCGACCCCGAAAGGATGAAAAGCAAAGTCGACCTCGGCGGAAGTTGAACTCAGAACGTAGCGGCAGACGAAATACGGCTACGCATTTCGCCCGGCGTGCTAACGTTTCAGCCAGCTTACCGACGGTATCAGGGCGTGAATAAGTCTTGAAAAAATTACAAAAATAGATTCCAGGTGAGAATGCGATCGATAAAGCCGTGGGAACGTGCATTTGTACGCATAAGTACATTAGTCGTGGCGATCGATACTACGCGTACACGAGAAGAATGCATGCACAGTTTACGCAAAAACGCCGGCCTGTTTGGTATCTCAAATTTAGGTTAAATCAGTGTTTCTCAAAGGGGAGGCCTATGGGACGGTCGGACAAGATGTTTTGAGAAAATTTGGTTTAAATGTTTGACAACTCGGCACCGTCCATTGGACGAGGAGTGGAGGGAGGGGGGCTTTTGCTCGTTATAAGTATATTTGTCAGAGTTTCCTCGTCACTCATTCTGTTGCATCTTCAGTGACTATATGTTCATCGCATCCCCTCTTTTCTCTGAACTGGTCCACTCACTACCATCTTGTCCTAGATTCCCAAATAAAAGGAAAGCTGTCATTTAAAATTTCTTGGATTGGTAACTGTTTACGTATATGCCTGCGAATTATTCTTTTATCCTTTTATTTGTTTGTCATTCGAATGTGGCTGTGCTGGAGCACCGCCTTTAGTCGAACAAATCAACCCAAGGATTTATTGTTTGTAAGCCTAATACATATTATATATATTATACGTATTATATAGGTTTACCATTAATTCCGTGAAATATTCACGGGTCCCGCTAGGAAAAATACGTTGAATAACGATTAGGGTATAAGCTGTAATAAATAACAATAATCAAAAATAATGGAATATAAGCATCAGTCCAGACTAAAGAATTTGAAGCAAAGTCGGCTTAGCGAAAAGTTCCTAAACTATCACATCATTGGACTCTACAGGCAGTCGTTCATCATCCTAGAAACAGCAGCTACATTTCTTAAAATTGCGTCCTAGCGTCGTAAAAACCTGCAGCGGAGAACGTAAAAAAATTCCTTTAACGAAAGTGTGTATGCGTGAGTGCTAGTAGGCAGGTATGAATATCCCTCTCTCTTTCTTTCTCTCTCTCTCTCTCTCTCTCTCTATATATATATATTATTATATATAAAAACATTCATTCTTATATTATTGCGGCGTTACGTTTGTTTGTCCAATTTTAAACCCTGCACGACTTCTATACACACTGTCGTTCCTACCCGCCATTGCTTCTTCACCAAACTTTTTGGCGCCCTCCGATTCTTCCCCCCTCTTCCTCCATCCTCCTCTCCTCTTCCTCCCATCCTCCTTGATCCCTTCTTTCTCCTTTTCTCTTGGTCACTGATTCTGTCCCCTGCCTTCCACCCTCTTTGATTCCCTCTCGTCTCTGTCTCTCTTTCTCTCTCTCGCCTGCAACCTGCTTTCTTAACCATTCTGTTGGCCATCGTATCTCGACAACATGTGTCCGCTACCGAAACGGTAATTATTTCTACGCCAGCTATGTTGTTGTTGTTTTGTCTCATTTGGTCTAAAGTCGTATGACAACCACCATTATATATTTTTTTTTTTCATTACTGTTTTCAATTTCGTTTTCGTCTTTGTATTTACATCCGTCTTGTGCGTTCACATTCCTGTCTTCTACCAAGAAATCTATGCTTACAGCTAGTTTTTTTTCTTGGGGCTGGCCGAGTTGGAGCAAATATCAGAATTGAACAGCCGAAATTTGCTATGATGATTCGGTGTCTGACTGAAGATTGAAGGCTTCGAATGATTTGTCTGTGTTCCGTGTTCGTCCCTTCCTGTATTTCACGTTCATTATATATATAAAAACATTCATTCTTATATATATATATATATATATATATACACACCTACATATTATAATATTATCTTTCTCTCATGTATGTATATAACTAAGAATAACACACACGCACATACATATTGCATATGCGTGTGTAGATAGATAAGTAGATAGATAGATAGATAGATAGATAGATAGATAGATAGATAGATAAGTAGATAGATAGATAGATAGATAGATAGATAGATAGATTGATTGATATTGGAATAGAGAGAGAGAATGAAAGAAAGAAATATATGGTGCAAATTTACACTTTTCCTTTCATTCAAGCGTTAAATTAACACCTTATTCAACGTACTGTGATAATTTCATGTTTTCCAGACTACTTCCACTTATTATTATTATTATCATTAATTATTATTATCATTATTATTATTATTATTATTATTATTATTATTATTATTATTATTAATTATTATCATTATTATTATTATTATTATTATTATTATTATTATTATTTTGCATTATGTGTAAGCTGGTATGTATGTGTGTATATATATATATATATGTACGTACGTACCTACCAACCAACCAGCCAACCAAACTACCTACCTTCTTCCCTACTTACAGTCATCCCCCAGATATCTATCTATCTATCTATCTATCTATCTATCTATCTATCTATCTATCTATCTATCTATCTATCTATCTATCTATCTATCTATCTATTTAGTGGGGGATTGGAATGCTACCTTGGACACGCATGTAGACTACGTGGGTAGAGATAGGAATAGACGGGGATGCAAATGCCTCAGAGACCTGCTCAGACGCTTTCAACTGTCTGACAGGTTTCGACTAGACCACCCGAATGCGCCAACGTGGACATGGAGCAACCGCATCGGGTCGTCGAGATCGTATCTAGATAGGATACTGTGTAGGACAGTAGATAGAGATAGCATAGGATGTCCACAATTCCACATAGTCAGCTACACGGATCACAAACTTGTGACATGTACGCTAGACTTAGGTAAGACACTTAGGCAGGTCCCGGTACTGGAAACTAACGCGTCTTTCCCATCGAGACAAGTTTTCAGAGACGGATTAGCACACTAGTAAAGAGGGCTTTGACGGGAGCCATCATCAACAACAAATGGTGGTTTGCCCTCAAGAGAGCAGTAAAAGCAGAAGCGATTAGGTACAGCAAAGCACTAGCCATAGATAGAAATAGAGTAGAGGGTGAGCTAGTTAAGAAGCTAGAAGAGGCAATTAGAAGCGGCATCGCATCCGACGTTTTGGCGGCGAGTTGGCCCTCGACCAACACTTCAACGCCAAACACGAAGGATGTGCTGTCAGAGCTAGGATGCGTGCTCTAAGGAACGAAGGTGTTGGAGCCGCGAGAGAGGCCCGGGTGGCAGAGGCGCAACAGGGCAACAAATCCACCATTCGGTCACTGGTAGATGAACAGGGGCGCGAATTTCTCGAGCCAAGTAAAATGTGTGAGGCCTTTCAGCAGCATTTTGCCCGACTGTTCGGAACGAGTGGAGGGCAAGAACGTAGGGTGGACTTCAGTGCCTACCTACATAGCCTACCACGACTCTCGACAAGAAAGGCAGAGTGCTGCGAAGGTGCCATCACGGCGGCGGAAGTGCGGGAAGCGATGGCAGAATGCTCGAGGGACAAATCACCGGGTTTGGATGGTCTACCCTACGAGCTTTACAATTGTATGCCAGACTTGTTTGGAGATCTCTTGGCGGCGGTGTACAGCAACTGGCAGCAAAACGGGAGCATTCCTGGTTTTGTGAGCCGAGGAGCCGTAACACTCTGAAGAAAGATCTAAACAAGGGAAATGTAATAGATAACTTTAGGCCCATCACTCTGCTTAATGCAGACTTGAAAATTTTGGCCAAGGTGCTAGCCAAGAGGTTGGCGCTTGTCATCGAGAAACTGGTCGACAAGGCGCAAACATGCGCCGTGCCAGGCCGACCATCCATGACAACCTCCATCTGATGCGCTACATCATAGACAGGGTAGTTAACGAACCTGGCATGGGTGGGGCCCTGATCAACTTGGATCAATCAAAAGCCTTTGATAGGGTAGACCATCGATACTTGGAGGCAGTCCTGAGAGCGGCTGGTTCGGTCCGTCTTCCGCGGCTGGATAGCTGCCTTGTACAGAGGCATCCGTTCGGTAATTCGCGTAAATGGACATCTATCGAGACCTTTCGACATTGCACGTTCGGTCCGTCAGGGATGCCCCCTCTCGCGCTTCTACGTATTGACTCTTGAGCCACTACTGCGGAAGCTGGCGACTCTAGGGGCATCCCGCGAGAATTGGGATGCGGGACGAGCGTGTCTGCATACGCGGACGACGTCACCGTCATAGTGTCTAGCCACGAGCACATCGAGCTGGTCGGCGAGACACTGAAAAACTACGAAGCGGTGACAGGAGCGAAAATCAACCGGGAAAAGTCAGTGGGCTTGCGACTAGGCACCTGGAGAAGCAAGCCCATGCCGTCCACCAGCGCCTCCGTCGTGGGACGCTGGACCGACGGCCCGGTTGAGTTGCTCGGGGTCTGGTTTGGTCCGGACCTCCAAGTGGAGAAGAACTGGAACGAGATAACGAGTAGGGT
>NC_042997.1:25168239-25178239 GCF_006345805.1 Octopus sinensis
AGTCGGCCCGAGGGTATAGTAGAAGACACTTGCCCAAGGTGCCACGCAGTGGGACTAAACCCGGAACCATGTGGTTGGTAAGCAAGCTTCTTACCACACAGCCACTTCTATATAATCCACTATATACATATAGTGGATTATGAAGTAGACAAAAACTATACTCTCTTTCTCTTTTACTCTTTTACTTGTTTCAGTCATTTGACTGCGGCCATGCTGGAGCACCGCCTTTAGTCGAGCAAATCAACCCCGGGACTTATTCTTTGTAAGCCCAGTACTTATTCTATCGGTCTCTTTTGCCGAACCGCTAAGTGACTGCATGGCCGCAGTCAAATCACTCAAACAACTAAAAGAGTAAAAGAGAGAGTATATATACATATATATACATATACATATCTGTGTGTCTATTACACACACATACATGCACACACACACACATATATATATATGTGCGTGTGTGTTTGTGTATTTATGTATGTATACGCATGTATGTTTATACATATTTGTGTCTATAATAATCTTTTCTATTACAAGGCTAGAAATTTTGGCGAGGTCAAGTTTTAAGTAGAGCCTAGTCTTATGTCAACCCCAGTTCTTAACTCATCCTTAATTTTCTACCCCGTAGTGCAACTGCGATGGTACTTGAACTCAGAAAGAGAGAACGGGAGAAATGCCGTTAAGCATTTTCACTGGCGTGCTAACGGATTCTACCATCACTCCGCCTGAGAAAAAGTTACAATAACGGCATATAAATATTGTGTTGAAAGCGACATTTTGGGTACCATAAGTCGAAGGTTACACTTGGGATACGCACCCACATCCACTATCGAAATGCTATTATTTATAGCTTTATGTCTACTTCGAGATCAAGTATTCCACCTCACACGCTACAAATTATTTCACGCTTTCTCGAAAGTTTATAAAATTCATGCAATATCAATATCAATGTGTGTGTGTGTGTGTGAAGCGCATATGCATTCACTGTTGTGCAGACGCCCCCAGACGATGAAGTAGGCTAGCCCAATACGTAGATATAGAGGGACAAATCTAGACGTCGGAGTTGAGTAGAGGTCATCCGAACGTGAGATATAACCGTGGCGACGAGGATTTCGTAGCTCACACAGCCACTGTGTAGTATTGCAATACACAGTCATGTTTGTTTTCTTTCGGTTTCTTTGTATATCTCCACTGTCCTGTTTTTGTTCCCAACTTTGACCCTCCATAAATCCTAAATTTTATTTTGGAATTAATGAGAGCAACTATTTTAAAGACTCATATTGTCGCTCAATTCTCGAAATGTGGGGTAGATAGATAGCCGACAACTGATGAAGGGTCCTTTCTCTGTGTTAACTTGTCCTATTTTCCATTTTTTCTCTCGTTGTTTACCTATTTAACTCGTTTTGCTTACGTATTTAATGTTGCTTGCACTGTTGGTGACGTCCTGAACCCATATATATATATATTATATATATATATATAATATATATATATATAATATATATATATATATATAGATAGATAGATTATTATGTTATATATTTTGTATATATATATTATATATATTATATATATATATATATATATATACATATACATATAAATACATATATATACATATATATATATATATATATATAAGTATAACATACACACATACACACACGCACACACACATATACACACACCACGCACACACACACACACACACCACACACACACACATATATATATTATATAATGGGCTTTACTATACATAAATGTCATACGCTAGGAGGGACTCTTAAAGTCAAAACTACGAAAATAAATAAACACATCATACCGAATGCAACTCTCGAAGCAAGTCATTTAAAAACAGAATTTAGCTGTATATCACCGTGATTCCATAATTATTGCAGTGATGCACTTTTTAATCATCAGTGCAAGCATAATTCAAGATTATGAGGTTTTTCACACTAACTACTTGTTAAATTCCCCCTGTCTTCCTCGACCTCTCTCTTTCCTTCCTTCCCTCCATCATCAATATCTATGAAGTTGAAATGCGAAAAAGTTGTTTGTTTTCTTGGTTGTTTGTCTTATTTTGGGATGGAAACGGTAGATGGAGTCGGATTTGCGCCAAAATTTACACGGGGGGGAGTAAAATGAAGTGGAAATGGTGTGAGGAGGGTTGCAAGTCGCTTGGTTGCCACGGTGAAGAATATGGGGAAAATTGAGTTTATAGGACAGACAGGTTGCGCTGTTTGAATAATGGTGGTTTTCGTGTTGCTGCTGGGGCTACAGGCGGTTATCTTTAATTGTGGGTGTAAAAATTTGGGGGATTTTGGAAAGGAAGGGGGTAAAATTGTTCAACTTTTAAAAAGAGTATACTTTTACCCTACCTTTAGATTTAATTTTTTTGTTTGCATTATTTGGTTGACATGGGTAAAAATGGCATTATGTTAAAGGCCAAAATTTTAGCTTTCATTTGCATCATGAACCGTCAAAATATACTAGAAAAAGAATCAAATTTCACAAAATTTAAAGTAATTTTGAATTATTTTTGTGATTTTACGTGCACGCATAAGAGAAAGTGAGGGAGAGTCCGAGAGAAAGGAAGAGTAAGTGAGTGGGAAAGTGAGAGAGAAAGGAGAGAGGAACAAAGAGGGAGAATGTGGCGATAAGAAACAGATAGTAACAAACATACTCTCACCCGCGCGTAGAGCGGGTCACCTTAAGCTAGTATATATATATAAAACTAATTACATATAATGGTTATTACACATTTTTACTTTATTGGAGCTACTGTGGTTTATAGTGAATTCCACTAGTCATCATAGGTGGATGGAAGCATTCCGTCGGTTACGACGATGAGGGTTCTGGTTGATCCGAATCAACGGAACAGCCTGCTCGTGAAATTAACGTGTAAGTGGCTGAGCAGTCCACAGACACGTGCACCCTTAACGTAGTTCTCGGGGATATTCAGCGTGACACAGAGAGTGACAAGGCCGGCTCCTTGAAATACAGGTACAACAGAAACAGGAAGTAAGAGAAAGTTGTGGTGAAAGAGTACAGCAGGGATCACCACCATCCCCTGCCGGAGCCTCGTGGAGCTTTAGGTGTTTTTTCGCTCAATAAAACTCACAACAACGCCCGGTGGGAATCGAAACCGCGATCCTATGACCGCGAGTCCACTGCCCTAACCACTGGGCCATTGCGCCTCCACTATCATCACAGGTACATTGCTGGTATATATATATAGTAAATGTTTACGCTGTGCCTATGAGGGTTTTCTTGAATAGAATCGTAATAACATGAACAAAACCCGGTTTAAAATCAGAACGTGGGGAGATGTATGATGTTATTTCTATATTTCACATTTCAAAATGAAGGCAGAAATGACATGGCGTTGTATAATGATTTAAAAGTACTGCATGGAATGGTCGTTGACTTTACCACAGAGGGCAATGCGGCTTATTACCTTACAGTAAAGTAAAGTATTCACTGCATGTTGTAACTTAAAGTGTTTGCTAATGAAATGGGTGATTTATGAGACCTGGCCAAATTTTCTGAAGATTGAGTAGTATGCAACAATAGTTAATATCTGCGCAGATTTCTTTTTATAGTGCAAGCTATTAGAAATACTGACTCAACAGATTTTATACTTTTATAATTTAGTTATATCGATAATATATGAAAGTAAGAAATTATGCTAATATTTCGAAAAGCTTTGACATCAAACTGACAAAAGATTTAGTTAGTACGAGGGGCGTTCAATAAGTAATGCCCCTGACCCACTTCCCATAGCAGATTTCTTTTTATAGTGCAAGCTATTAGAAATACTGACTCAACAGATTTTATACTTTTATAATTTAGTTATATCGATAATATATGAAAGTAAGAAATTATGCTAATATTTCGAAAAGCTTTGACATCAAACTGACAAAAGATTTAGTTAGTACGAGGGGCGTTCAATAAGTAATGCCCCTGACCCACTTCCCATAGCAGTAGAGCAACAAAACTTGGCACAGTTATTAGTCTTTTTCTACATAGGAACCACCCAGAGTTACGCATTTCTCCCATCGTTTGATGCAGCTCTGGAGACCGTTTTTGTAGAAGACACCGGGGAAAGTACTTAAAGGCATTTCGGCTCTTTATGTTTTGAGTTCAAATTCTGCTGTTGTCAACTTTGCCCTTAATCATTTCAGGGTCGATAAAACAAGTATCATTTGAGCTCTCGGGTCTATGTAATCCACTTACTCCGCCCCCGAAATTACTGGTTTCGTGCTAAAATTTGAAACCAATATTTCGAAGAATTAAGGCGGTGAGCTGGTAGAATCGTTAGCACACTGGGCAAAATGCTTAGCGGTGTTTCGTCTGTCCTTATGTTCTGAGTTCAAATTCCGCCGAGGTCGACTTTGCTTTCATCCTTTCAGGGTCGATAAAATAAATACTGGCTGGGCGCTGATGTCAATGTAAGCGACTTCTCAGTGGAATTGCTACTCTTGTACCAAAATTTGAAACCATGTTATAAAGATCTGGAATTTATGAAAAGCTTCTGTTTTCAATAGCTTTTAATGTTCCTTCATTGGATCCTGAATCTGTTTTATATTTACATATTCTGCATGTTAGATGAGTTTTCCAGGTTTTCCAAAGCGGTTGGGTTTAAAGCGCTAGAAATATGGTTCATGGATGGAGTTTACTAAAGCTTGCAACGGTTGGACTATACTCAAGCTTCCCAACTGCCCGATGGTGAGTGAGTAATTTCTAGTATTGTTTGTTATGTATCAGTTTCCAAATTGGTTTCTATATTTCTTTTTCTGAAGTGTATAGTATTTTCTAGTTTGTTTACAGGAATTAATATGGCATCGTTAGGAAATTTATCGAATATATCGTATCTTACATGATGTCTGACTGGGGAATTATAGATCATCTCTGACTTTTGGTCAAAAACATATTTAAATATTTGAAAGGGCCAATTCTCATACCTACACACACACACACACACACACACACACACACACACACACACACGTCAACACACATATACATACATCAACACTTACACATACATATATGCATACATACAGCAACAAAGAGGCGGCTACGTAAATAAATAAAATTCCTCACATGAGAACTTTTAACAAATTTATCTTTGTTTGTATACATACACACGCATGCACATACACACACACCTGTCCGTTCTGTCCGTCTGTTTTTCTGACTGTCTGTGTGTATGTATATATGTGTGTGTGAGTGTATGAATGTTTGTATAAATATGTGTGTATATACATAAATCCACACATATAAACAGTGTATCAGTGTGCTTTGTGTGTATAGTGAAGCTGCTATTCTATTATACATAACTACTGACCAAATTATTCAAGCAGAACAGAATGTTGCTTCCAACTCATTCACTCTTCACCTCATTTTATTTCGCATTCTTTTTCATTCTCCTCCTCTCTCTGTCTGTCTGTCTGTCTCTCTCTTTCTCTCTCTCCCTTATCTTTCTTTCCACTCTTCTCTTTATTTCTCTTCATCCGTGTTCCAGAGTTTTCTAAATAAGTGACAATGGCAAGATCGATTGATTCTGATGAAATGTGTTGATGCTATAGTTATTATCTTTCTATTGATCTGTGTCTGATCGGTGAATCAACCTCGGAAACCAGTCACACAATAAAATTAGCCAAAGCTGCTTAATAATAAAAGATGAGCCTCTAGTCTTGCTTCTGGTTGTGTTTTTCTTTTCATTCTTTTTATTTTTTTGTTGTTGTTTTGTCATCTGTGCTGTTAATATAGATTTTAGGTTTTCGCTTTGACTGTCATTGCTTTATTATTATTATTATTATTATTATTATTATCATCCTCCTCCTCCTCCTCCTCATCATCATCAATATCATCATCATCATCATCATCATCAACATCATCATCATCATTATCATCAACATCCGCCTCCTCCTCCTCATCATCATCATCATCATCATCAACATCATCATCATCATTATCATCAACATCCGCCTCCTCCTCCTCATCATCATCACCATCATCATCACCTTCAACATCATCATCATCATCATCCTCATCCTCATCACCATCCTCCTCCTCATCATCATCCCCATCATCATCATCATCATCATCATCTGCATTATTAAGGTACTGGTAGAATTGTTAGCGCGTCATTTCTTCCGGCTCTTTACGTTCTGAGCACAAATGGCACCACGGTGGAGATTTTTTGCCTTTCATCCTTTCGGGGTCGATGAAATAAGTACCAAGCAAGTACGGGGGTTGATGTAATCGATGTCCACTTCCCCTCGAAAATGCTGACCCTGTGCCAGAATTTTGAAGAATTCAAAGGCGATGAGGTGGTAGAATATTAGCACATCAGAGAATATGCTTAGCAGCATTTCGTCTGCATTTACGTTCTGATTTCATATTCCGCCAAGGTCAACTTTGCCGTTCGTTCTTTCGGGATCGATAAAATAAGTACCAAGCAAGTACTGAGGCCGATGTAATCGACTAGCTTAATTACCCACAATTTGATACCTATCATAGAAAGAATTATAATTATTCCTTTCTACTCTAGGCACAAGGCCCGATATTTTGGAGGACAGGCCAGTCGATTAGATCGACCTCAGTACGCAACTGGTACTTATTTATCGGCTCCAAAAGAATGAAAGTCAAAGTCGATCTCGGCGAAATTTGAACTCAGATCGTAAAGACAGGCGAAATACCTATTTCTTTACTACCCACAAGGGGCTAAACACAGAGGGGACAAACAAGGACAGACAGACGAATAAAGTCGATCATATCGACCCAGTGCGTAACTGGTACTTAATTTATCGACCCCGAAAGAATGAAAGGCAAAGTCGACCTCGGCGGAATTTGAACCCAGAACGTAGCGGCAGACGAAATACCGCTAAGCATTTCACCCGGCGTGCTAACGTTTCTGCCAGCTCGCTGTCTTGAAAGAATTAAATTATTGTCGTTATTAGGGTGGCGAGTTAGTCGAACCATTTGCATGCCGGAGAATATGCTTGCAAAATTTCGTCCGCCTTTACGTTCTGAGTTTAAATTCCGCTGAAGTTGAGATTGCCTTTCATTGTTCGGGTTCGATAAAATAATTGTCAGTAAAACGAGTGGCCTTACGCCAAAATGCGAAATCCTTATTGTCATTGCTCTTATAATTTTCATCTTATAATTTTCAGATGCATCCAAGTCTTCTTTCGGTGTGTGAAGCTTTGTCTGTTAAGAATGTACAAATATATCTTTATATTAGACTGTTATTATATTTTTGCGTGATATTTCTTGTGTGCGAAGTTTGTCATTTTTAGACAGCATTTATATTTGTTAATTATTATGAGATTAGTGCTATTTGTAGGGTGGTTACTGAATCAGATACGTGTTTGGTAGAGAAAGTTTACTGTTTGAATTCTACTATTAAATTTAATGTTTGCTACATAAAATATTGGCTGTTCCTAGCAGCATTTTCGTACAGATCGTTTATTGAGCTAGATTCTGGTTTGTGCTTGACTTAAATAACAATTTGCTAAACATTCTTTACATGGGTAGAAGAATATAGTGGGTATTCGTTAACAAAATAGAGCGACAGTTCTGCAAAATTTGTCTTAATTTTCTGGATGCCAACAGAATAGCAAGATGTAGAACCAAGCGTCATAGATATATAAATTTGTAAAATAATCATAAACATGTTTTTTTTTAATCGTAAAGTCACAGGTTTCTAGCGTGTGTGTAATCGTTAACTGAAGGGAATAAAATATATACAAGGCTGATTAGCAAATCTTAATTTGTTTAGTTAAAAATATCAGTGCAACCCGATCACACGGAACCTAAATGAAACTCCAGTGCAGCATATTGGGACCGTTTCATTCATTTTTATAGAGTTGGTTTCCGTGAATATTTGTATCATAATCGATTTTTTGAAAAAAACGCCCATTTGATAACTTGTCATTGTAAAATCGTTTCAGCCATCGCTGCTGTGTGCAACAGAGAAATTATTGAGTCCAAATTCTATTGGGGGTTAACTTTATCTTTTATCTTTACGGAATCAGTGAAACAAAGCCTAAGTACTAGGGTCGATGGTTTCGAGTAATCCACTCGCACACAATTGCTGACCTAAACTTTAATAAGAAAGGACTTTGATTTGATGGGCGGTGGATTGACAGGATTGTTAGCGCATTATGAATATCACATCACGGTAATTCATTTCGACATTTTATGCAAAGTTTTCAAATACTGCAGAGATGAAATTTATTTTAAATTTCTTCAGGTATTCTAAAATATAGTACCAATGAAGTATTGTCGTCGATTCAATTGACATACCACTTCTAAAATACAAGGACTTGCCACTACGTTAGAAATGATTATCAGTTATAAATGGTTGAACCATTGGATAAAATGAGACACAATATCTTCCAGTACATAGTTCTTGCTCTTTACGATCAGGCTTCGCATAACATCAAGACCATCTTAGCATTTCATCCCTTCTAAATCAATAATGAGCCAACCGAATACTGATGTCAATGGTATTGACTAACTCGCTTCCCTTATAATTGTTATAGTTGAGGCTACATCAGAAACCATTATTTTTTAGTGGCATTTCCTCCGGGTTATAAGTTCTGAGTTCAAATTCAGTTGAGGTCGACTTGCCTTTCATCATTTCATGGTTGATAAAATCTGAAGCACTCCGTCGGCTACGACGATGAGGGTTCCGGTTGATCCGAATCAACGGAACAGCCTGCTCGTGATATTAACGTGTAAGTGGCTGAGCACTCCACAGACCACGTGCACCCTTAACGTAGTTCACGGGGATATTCAGCGTGACACAGAGAGTGACAAGGCCGCCCTTTGAAATACAGGTACAACAGAAACAGGAAGTAAGAATGAGAGAAAGTTGTGGTGAAAGAGTACAGTAGGGATCACCACCATCCCTGTCGGAGCCTCGTGGAGCTTTAAGGTGTTTTCGCTCAATAAACACTCACAACGCCCGGTCTGGGAATCGAAACCGCGATCCTATGACCGCGAGTCCGCTGCCCTAACCACTGGGCCATTGCGCCTCCACAGTTGATAAAATAAGTATCAGTTGAGCACGGAAGCGATATATATGACTAACAACTCCAGCCATAACTACAGAGTTAGGCTCAAATTTGAAATCACTTATTATTGTTGTTTTTGTTGCTTTTGTTGATGGTGTGATATTATTTAAGGTGTTGTTGATTGTGACATCACTGATATTAGACGCGTTTCTGCACTGAGTAACCCCATAATTTTTTTTATCATATCTTCCTTCACAAATGCCTAACGTAATTTTTTGCTCGTCTCTTCTTTCTTATACAATTCTCTTCTCGTTTTTCTCAGCCATCACTTCGCTCTTGATTATGTTTCGTTTCTCTTCTCCCTCTCCCTCACTTCTATTTTCCCCTCCCTACTGCTTATCTTTCTTTCATGTCATTTCGCCATATACATACACACATACATACATACATACATACATACATACATACATACATACATACATACATACATACATACATACATACATACATATATATATATAAATATATAATATAATATAATATATAAATATATAATATAATATAATATAGTGTATATATATTATTGTGTATGGGGTGAGTCATTCTCTTTTAGTGCCTTATTAATTTAACACCCTCACCGATCCGATTTCCACTCATTTAGTTATTTATACTAAAAATAAACAAATAAGAAAATGAGTAGAAATCGGATAAGGCACTAAAAGAGAATGACTCTCCCCAGACACGATAAAATATGCTTCAACACACGAATTCATATAAATAATCTTGCAAGCCAAATACAAAAACGAAATACTCACACACACACACGCACACACACACACAACACACACACACACACACACACACACACACGCATAACGCACACACATATATTTGTATGTGTGTGTGTGCGTGCGTGTATATGTATATGCATTAAGTTCACCATTGACTGTCTCATTCATTCAACTACACCCTCTACT
>NC_042997.1:25183239-25195739 GCF_006345805.1 Octopus sinensis
TATATCTATATATATATATGTATTACATATACATATATATATAGTCATGTGTGTATGTATATATATGCACACTAGAAGATATACACGCGCATATACACATACAGAAACAGACAGTTTCAGACATCAATAAATAGCACATAAACCGTAGATAAGTATAGATCAACTTTACAGATGGAGAAAGCGCAGGAGTGCATTTTAGGGGGATACGGGGGAATAATGGACGGAGGCAGAGGTATTGAACTAATAAAGGTTTCTTCAAAGTGTCAAGCTGATGTTGCTGATGAAAATAGGTATTGTTTAGAAGAACAATAGCCACAACTCTGTTATTTTGTTGGTATATAAAAAAAAATTTTGTTTGTCTCTCTCACCAAAGAAATCTTCCTCATTATCATCATTATCACCATCATTACCGTCACCAAGCAGTAGCGTGCCGTCTTCTCTTCTTTATCTTTCTGTTCATCATCATCATCACCATGGTCGTTGTAATCGTGATTGTTATCATAGTCGTTATTATTATTATTATTATTATTATATTATTATTATTATTATTATTGAGTGAGAGAGCAGTTCATGCCATCAAAGTGACACTGGGGTAAAATATACGAAGCCCAATATACCCATCATGACTACCCGTCTGATAAAGGTACACTAGGCACATGCATATTATTATTATTATTATCATTTTTATTATTATTATTATTATTATTATTATTATTATTATTATTATTATTATTATTATTATTATTATTATTATTATTGTTATTAATCTGTTATGGTTATACTTACTTTAACGAAGCTTTTCTGAAGCTGTAAAGTAAATGAGATCCGGTTACATAATATATAAAACATATATATGTTTTTTGCTTCATGCAGACTATGGATACACTCTAAGGTCCTCGATTGCTAAAATTTAATGAAAGAATTCTTCCAAATAGTTGTATTACAATTGTTAGGCGACTGGAGAAATACTGAAAATTATTTTAGCAAAATTCGCATAAATTCTGAGAAGCATCGCACCGAGAACGCTTTTGCAGTGACTTCCGTAATGACAAGTTATACGAAGACAATCATTTAAATACTAATACCGTAAAAAGAGAAGGTAATATAACTAATAAAAATGGTAACATCACACAGTCTTGTAAACGACGTAACTCACTGCTGGAATCATCTTAGATGTATTAAATAAGTTGAGAACAAAAGAACGTGAAAAATATCTGAAGAAAACAACAAAATGATGATGATGATAATAATAATAATAATAATAATAATAATAATAATAATGATGATGATGATGATAAAAATGCTACTACTCTACTACTACTACTACTACTACTACTACTAATAATAATAATAATAATAATGATTATAATAATAATAATAATATTAATAATATTAATAATACTAATAATAATGGGTGAACCTGGCGGTAGTGGGAATAGATATTTAGGGATTTTGGAGGTGGATGACATTCTACGCAGAGAAATGAAAGTCAAGGCGTATCAAAAAAGGGTTAAGGTGGTGTTTTAATCCAACCTGTATGCCAAAAATCTGATTATCGCAATGAATGGCAGTTGCGGGGATCAGATATAGTGCGTCCATCCTCAAATGGACTAAGGAGGAAATATCATTACTGAATATAAGGACGAGAAAGTTGATGACGCTGCATGGTGCGCTACACCCTAAAGCAAACGTAAACAGATTGTATATGAAAAGAAAGAATGGTGGCAGAGGAGTAATTAGCATAAACCATTGTATAAGGAGTGAAAGGAGAACGCTTGCAGAGTATCTAATAAATAGTGATAAGGACCTACTGCAATATGTCACGAAACATATAGGTGTAAATGCAGATGAAATGAGTTTAACCAAAGAGTTGAGGAGAAAATGCCTTCTTGAAATGAGACTGCATCGACAGTTAGAAAGGAGAACATAAGACGTTAAGGAAAATACACCATGGTGGGTATAGCTTGAGCGAGGTGATTTCAAGCGCATCACAGAAAGTCTGATCATTGCTGCACAAGACCAAGCTTTCGTTACCAATTCAGTGAAGTATAACATCTATAAAACTTCACACACCCAGAAAGAGTGTGTGAGACGTGACTCACTTGGTAAGTGGATTTGAGAGCCTTGCACAAAAAGAGTACAAGCGCTGCCACGATAAAGTGTGTGTGTGTGTGTATCTTCATTGGCTCTTATGCCGTATATACCAATATGAAGTAACAGAGAAATGGTATCAGAATGTACCAGGTAAAGTTATGCAGGAGGATGGAAAAGTAACGATACTCTGGGGTTATGATTTTCAGACGGATCGTGTAATCGGACTTTGTTATATTGAATAAGAAGGACAAATACTGTCAGCTAATTGATGTTACCATACCAAATGACATGAATGATGTGAGTAAAAAGGTTGAAAAAATCACCAATTTCTCCGAATCGAAATTGGAAATGGCAAGACTGTAAGGAATGCGAGAGGGTAATGTAAAAGTGATACCAGTGGTGATCAGAACATTGGGCTCAATCCCATTGAAATTTCAAAACTTCTTAAGGCAACTGGAAATCCCATGCAAGGTTGATGTCTTGCAAAAAGCAGCCTTATTGGGCACAGCGCACATCTTAAAGGAAGTATTATCTGTCTGATCGCCTTGTTGTGACTTGACAGATGACTAATGACTACGGTGCATTTTTACCTACAGTGTGTTACGAAGGAATAATAATACTAATAAGTAGTAGTATTGGGGGAGCATCATAGCCATAGTAGAAGACAATTTCCCAAGGTGCTCGGCAGTGGTACTGGACCTGGAACTATGTGGTTGGGAAGCAAACTTCTTACCACACATCCACTCCTGCGCCTATGTATGTAAATAATACCAAAATTACCTTAATCTGTATCCATCAACTTTGCGACAATTCACAGTCCATCTGATTACTTATTATGGCAAGTATACTAAAAAGGAAAGCAGGAAAGTTACTTGAAGAATGGGATGGAAGCACTCCGTCGGTTCCGACGACGAGGGTTCCGGTTGATCCGAATCAACGGAACAGCCTGCTCGTGAAATTAACGTGTAAGTGGCTGAGCACTCCACAGACACATGTACCCTTAACGTAGTTCTCGGGGATATTCAGCGTGACACAGAGAGTGACAAAGCCGGCCCTTTGAAATACAGGTACAACAGAAACAGGAAGTAAGAGTGAGAGAAAGTTGTGGTGAAAGAGTACAGCAGGGATCACCACCATCCCCTGCCGGAGCCTCGTGGAACTTTTAGGTGTTTTCGCTCAATACACACTCACAATGCCCGGTCTGGGAATCGAAACCGCGAACCTACGACCGCGAGTCTGCTGCCCTAACCACTGGGCCATTGCGCCTCCACATGGCAAGTATACTAAAAAGGAAAGCAGGAAAGTTACTTGAAGAATACACAGCTGAGTAAGAAACGCACTGCCAAATTGGTTCTTGTTTTCGTTTAGCCACAAATAAGTCACAATCTAAGAAGCCTATCACCTAGAGTGTTTCCACTGACGCCATCCAACATGTTTTTCAGACAAGGTGTATTTAGAAGTATTATCCAATATGTTTTTCCTTTAACAGAATATGATTTTGCTACGTTAGATCATTTGTTATTTTTGGACTTTTGCTTGGTATTTCTTTCTGTTAGAACAGCTCTTTCATTATTAGGAGCTGATTACATATATGCGATACGTCAGCTTATTACCCATTACGTGTATCTACTTTCCCGCTATTTCTCTATATATTTCGTACTGAGATGAACGGAGCAGTCAGAAATATGACTGCATATTATGCAACTGTCTTTAGCGTTTTGGTTTAGTAATATTTTTTTCCTCTCTGTTAAGACAGTGATCCTTTGCAAAAGCACATCGGATCACCGATTTATCTATAGTCAAGAGTTTATTTTTCATTTGATTCTGATTATAACGAGTTGTTTTCATTCTTTCTTTTATATGTTAAATTGTGTCACTTTGATTTTATTCATTGGTTTTTATTTTAGTTATTTTAGTTTTATTTATACTGTTTACGTTGCTATAGAAAACTCATTCCATAATAATCGACTGATAGTTTGCACGTCTTTTCCTTATTTAAAGAGAATCCTTTTGTGTTTTCCTCTTATATTCATGTTTCATTATACTGAGTCCGTATTTGATCTTACATATACGCTCTTTAGTAATAGCAATGGTTTTACAACCCGCTTTTTATATTCCTATATGTTTAAGTTTGTATAGCTTTTGCAAATTTAGAATGGTTGGTTTATGACATGGTTTCTCTTTTTATATCTAGGTTCCTCAATGAATCTAATTTGGAATATTCGATGTATTATAATTTCAATATTATTTATTACGTTCAGTTTCAATTTCTATTCAATATTATTCTGAATCTATAAATCTCTTCGTATCTACTTATCAGTTTTAAGTTTGTGATTTTATAAGATTTAACACATTTTGTTGTTCTTAGTGTAACTTCAGTCCTTTTGTGTGAGATCATACATCTATCTTTATTTTCATATCTTAGTTAAATTTCGGCTACAGTGCTATTTTTAAACAGTTATAGTCATCCAATAACGGAGATAGTTCGCAGTTTACCAATAACATTTAGCGTTTAAGGCGGCGAGCTGGCAGAAACGTTAGCACGCCGGGCGAAATACGTAGCCGTATTTCGTCTGCCGCTACGTTCTGAGTTCAAATTCCACCGAGGTCGAGTTTGCCTTTCATCCTTTCGGGGTCGATAAATTAAGTACCAGTTACGCACTGGGGCCGATATAATCGACTTAATCCGCTTGTCTGTCCTTGTTTGTCCTTTCTGTGTTTAGCCCCTTGTGAGTAATAAAGAAATAGGTATTTCGTCTGCCGCTACGTTCTGAGTTCAAATTCCGCCGAGGTCGAATTTGCCTTTCATCCTTTCGGGGTCGATAAATTAAGTACCAGTTACGCACTGGGGTCGATATAATCGACTTAATCCGCTTGTCTGTCCTTGTTTGTCCTTTCTGTGTTTAGCCCCTTGTGAGTAATAAAGAAATAGGTATTTCGTCTGCCGCTACGTTCTGAGTTCAAATTCCGCCGAGGTCGACTTTGCCTTTCATCCTTTCGGGGTCGATTAAATAAGTACCAGTTACGCACTGGGGTCAATATAATCGACTTAATCCGTTTGTCTGTCCTTGTTTGTCCCCTCTGTGTGTAGCCCCTTGTGGGCAGTAAAGAAATAGGTATTTCGTCTGTCTTTACGTTCCGAGTTCAAATTCCGCCGAGGTCAACTTTGTCTTTCATCCATTCAGGGTCGATTAATTAAGTACCAGCTGCGTACTGGGTTCAATCTGATCGACTGGTTCCCTCCCCTAAAATTCTGGGCCTTGTGCCGAGAGTAGAAAAGAATAACATTTAGCTTTTCGTACAGATAGTTAAAAGACTAGCATCAATTAGGAGTTTCACTGAGCAATCACACACTTTGTGATGATACTGCTTTGCTAATTCAACCAATATATTTTGATGACCGTTTCATCTTTTCAGTTTTAACAGCTATTGGGCGATTCCTCCCTTATGGTCGCTCGAATATGCAAGAATATGGAATTTTGACGAAGGCTTCCAGATAATCAATCCATGAGGTGCATAGATATTGATTTCATTTTCCACATTTTTCAATATTTATCTCGTTCTGCCACACATTTTTATCCTACAACATAATATTCGCTTCCAGAAAATGTCCAGCCTATTAAGGAATAATAAATTTGAGAGTTTGTATGTTGTTGATAGATAAATATTTTTATGTAGACAATTTTGCCTCTGGTTTAATTCAGCGTGGTGTTGCTTCTGGTATTCTGGTGTTCATTCTTGCTTGTTGCAACATTTTCATACATGAACATTACTTCGAACGAAAAATGAGCATCAGTTTTCAAAAAATCTTCCAGTTTCAGGAGATTTTCATAGTGATGGTAATGTCACCGGAGACGTGTTTGTTATGATATGGCACTTTAGGTTTTCCATTTTCTAATCGTGTAACTTTCCATTTTATATTTACTTCTATTACGATTGGACATCTATTGTTGTTTATGGAGCTAATAATTTGTCCTTTCTCAAACTAATGATGGAATCAAAACAGAACCTACGGTAAAAAAAAAAATAACCCAAACTTTGAGGGCACAAAACGCACTTATACAGTGGACGAATCATCTCGGAAGATATAGAGGAACTAGTGAAAAGGAAAAAAAAAAAAATGAAAAACTTTAAAAGGGTATGCTGGTTTCATACGAACCCAAATAAATATTTATTCAATTCACAACAACGTATATCCATACTTCCCTCTCAGCACATAGTGATAAATATATATTTCTTTACTACCCACAAGAGGCTAAACACAGAGGGGACAAACAAGGACAGACAAAGGGATTAAGTCGATTACATCGACCCCAGTGCGTGACTGGTACTTAATTTATCGACCCCGAAAGGATGAAAGGCAAAGTCGACCTCGGCGGAATTTGAACTCGGAACGAACGACAGACGAAATACGGCTACGCAGGTCGCCCGGCATGCTAACGTTTCTGCCAGCTCGCCGCCTTACATAGTGATAAATATAATAATCTCACATGCCATTAAAGAAACATAATAATGATAATATTACTTAATGTTATGTAAATCAATATCGATCAATGAAAAGAGTTAATAGTTTGTCCGGAAAATAGTAGTTTAGCCGCGAGATTTTGAAAAATACATTCTTTCCAGAGACAAAGCGGAGAACGTTAACATTTGAATAAATTTGTTTATTCTGTAGTCTGCGTTATTGGGGGAAAATGAGTTCGACATTAATTGTGTAACTGATTTCATTCTTTGCCGCCGAAGATGGCACAATTTTTTTTTTTTAAATAAAGAAAATACACCCTAATACCATAAAAAAATGCAGAAGGAAAATATAATAATGCAGTAACACAAATAGGGCAGATAGAGGCCGAAAATGCGAACAGACGATATAGCGACAACAAGTTATTTAATAAAATCTTTCTCTCCTTTACTCCGTCGGTTACGACGACGAGGGTTCCGGTTGATCCGAATCAACGGAACAGCCTGCTCGTGAAATTAACGTGTAAGTGGCTGAGCACTCCACAGACACGTGTACCCTTAACGTAGTTCTCGGGGATATTCAGCGTGACACAGAGAGTGACAAGGCCGGCCCCTTGAAATACAGGTACAACAGAAACAGGAAGTAAGAGTGAGAGAAAGTTGTGGTGAAAGAGTACAGCAGGGATCACCACCATCCCCTTCAGGAGTCTCGTGGAGCTTTAGGTGTTTTCGCTCAATAAACACTCACAACGCCCGGTCTGGGAATCGAAACCGCGATCCTATGACCGCGAGTCCGTTGCCCTAACCACTGGGCCATTGCGCCTCCACTTTTAATAAAATACAATTCAACAAAAAATAAAATATCCCAGATAAAATCACAAGAAAAGTGCACGTCAGTGGACACTTGTTGACCCAAGCTCAATATGTTGTTATTGTGGTTTGATAAGTAGGCGAGCTGGCAGAAACGTTAGTACGCCGGGCGAAATGCTTAGCAGTATTTCATCTGCCGTTATGTTCTGAGTTCAAATTCTGAGGTCAACTTTACCTTTCATCCTTTCGGGGTCGATTAAATAAGAACCAGTTACGCACTGGGGTCGACATAATCGACTTAATAATTTTGTCTGTCCTTGTTTGTCCCCCTCTGTATTTAGCCCCTTGTGGGCAGTAAAGAAATAGGTATTTCGTCTACCGTTATGTTCTGAGTTCAAATTCCGCCGAATTCACTTTGCCTTTCATCCTTTCGGGGTCGATAAATTAAGTACCAGTTACTCCCTGGGGTCGATGTAATCGACTTGATACCTTTGTCTGTCATTGTCCCCTCTATGTTAGCCCCTTGTGGGCAATAAAAAATAAGAATCGTTAGTACGCCGGACGAAATGCCGCTATACATTTTGTGTTCGAATAGCGCCGAGGTTGACTTGATTTTCATCTTTTCGGGGTCGATAAAATAAAAAACAGTCAAGTACTGGGGTCGATGATTTGACTAGCTCGGTTATCCCAAAACTCCAGTCCTTGTGCCTATAGTAGACAGCATTACTATCATTATTGTTATTATTATTGTTCATTATTGTTATCATCATCATCACCATCATCATAAATGGCGATGCCCCAGCATGGCCACAGCTTGTGAGCCGAAACTAGATTTTAAAAAATGATTTTGTTTTGTGTGCGCACATGTCTCTGTGTATGTGTGTTTTGTTTCTCTCTCTCTCTCTCCTTCTCTCACTCTTTCTGTATCTGTGATCATTTTTACAATCTTGTTACGTAGTGTTCGAGAAGATCTATTGATCATAGATATTCAAGTTTTGGCCACCTCAACCAACAATATTATTTAGTATCACATTTTATGTGACCTTCCTTTTACAAACCGCAAGGTATGAATTTAATATTTTTGAGAAGTAGAAAAGTCATTCATAACTACATGAGGATCAATATTCTTACACAAACTTTGAAAGTGCTGAATGGATGGATGGAAGCACTCCGTCGGTTACGACGACGAGGGTTCCGGTTGGTCCGAATCAACGGAACAGCCTGCTCGTGAAATTAACGTGTAAGTGGCTGAGCACTCCACAGACACGTGTACCCTTAACGTAATTCTCGGGATATTCAGCGTGGCACAGAGAGTGACAAGGCCGGCCCTTTGAAATACAGGTACAACAGAAACAGGAAGTAGGAGTGAGAGAAAGTTGTGGTGAAAGAGTACAGCAGGGATCACCACCATCCCCTGCCGGAACATCGTGGAGCTTTAGGTGTTTTCGCTCAATGAACACTCACAACGCCCGGTCTGGGAATCGAAACCGCGATCCTACGACCGCGAGTTCGCTGCCCTAACCACTGGGCCATTGCGCCTCCACTTGCTGAATGCAGTATTATAGACAGCACCCGACTGTCCAGAAGTCTATCTCAGCCACAATGCACGGCCATCTCAGCCACAATGGGAATATAAAACATTTCATATCTAAGCCATTCTCCTTCCTCTTCATAAAACTTCTCAAACGCCACAATTGCTGGATTCTATCTCTCAGTAAATCTTGAATATCTAAACCCCCAAACTTGTACTTCGCAAACCTCTTTTCTAAAATTCTTTACAGTATAAATTAATTATGTGTTACTGGGACGTGAAGAGCTCAGAAAGATCCAACAACCATGGCATTGTAGATTTCCGATAATTTTTGGATACTTATTCAGTTACAATTATCTACTTTCCGTAGATCAAGCCATACATATATCATTCAGTATCCAGAACGATTAATCTGGCAGTGCATATTTCGTAATATAGATTAAACTAATGTAAAATATCGTGCACTTTTTCAGTACAAAATAGCAAAATCTTCACCAGAGGATACTGCATAATTCTAGAATAGGCTGACTTCAAGACTATACCTGAATGTGACGAGTCTTGCTAAACCATTACTGAATGTAAATAGTTCCCACCCACTCGTGTTCAAATTTGATCTTTCGATTATCAAACGCCAGGATTTTCTATGAATTATAATATTCTAAAATATTAACATCTGAGACGCCCTTCGGTCACGACACAGACCATAGGATTGCACCTAGAAAGTTACCCACCCAGGCACAAGTCCGGGCAAGGTTGTTTATGGAAGACCAGCAGTCGCCTATGCATACCTGCCTCCCTTCTCCACGCCACCAATGTTATCCAAGGGAAAAGCAACAGCAGATACAGCTTGGCACCTGTGACATCGCAACTCATTTCTACAGCTGAGTGAACTGGAGCAACGTGAAAAAAAAGTGTCTTGCTCAAGAACACAATACGCAGCCCGGTCCAGGATTCGAGCTCACAATCTCACGATCGTAAGCTCGACGCTCTAACCACTGAGACATGACATAATAACTTATTAATTCATAAATTTCGTAATCTTTTACTCTTTACTCTTTTACTCTTTTACTTGTTTCAGTCATTTGACTGCGGCCGTGCTGGAGCACCGCCTTTAGTCGAGCAAATCGACGCCGGGACTTATTCTTTGTAAGCCCAGTACTTATTGTATCGGTCTCTTTTGCCGAACCGCTAAGTGACGGGGACGTAAACACACCAGCATCGGTTGTCAAGCAATGCTAGGGGGACAAACACAGACACACAAACATATACACACACACACACTTATATATATATACATATATACGACAGGCTTCTTTCAGTTTCCGTCTACCAAATCCACTCACAAGGCATTGGTCGGCCCGGGGCTATAGCAGAAGACACTTGCCCAAGATCCCACGCAGTGGGACTGAACCCGGAACCATGTGGTTGGTTAGCAAGCTAATTACCACAGCCACTCCTGCGCCTATAGATAAATGTTAACAGGTTCTGGTGAGGATCGAACTCACGACCTTCTGCGTGTATATTTTTTTTAATTATTGAAAAACTTTCGCTTATATCTTTATTCAATAGTCTTATTTTTATCACGAGCTTTCACTGTAATACTGGATGTAGTTCAGCGTGCCCTGGGTAGGTTCTGTGGTGCGCTTATTTTAACTGTATTGAAAGTATTTTACATAGGACGTGTGCGATGCCTAGTTGTGCTATTTCTGTATGCTATATATACTTGTAAGTCTTGCAGTTTTTTTGCTATGTATTTGTCTGAATGTTTTTATCATACTTAATGCACCTACTGGGATTACTTCTATTTTTAGGCTCCACATTCGAGTCACCTCTATTTCCAGATCTTTGTATTTTGAAAGTTTCTCTGTTTCTTTTAGAGAAACGTCGTCTGTTGGTATTGATACATCGATTAGAAAGCGTTGTTATTATTATTATTATTATTATTATTATTATTATTATTATTATTTTGCTAATTTAGTTGGCGGGTGTTTTATCTTGATGTTTGGTAGTAACAATCTCCTCATATCTCAAGAAACTTCCTTAGGATTCTTGTAGGAGATAGGTTGGTACGTTTTAGCAGGTAGACAATGCAAGCTTCACTTCCCATCTCTTTTAGCCTTTTAGGTAGTATTTTGGTTGTTGTGTCAAGTGCACCACCTACAAGAATAATTGTTGTCCTGGTCTTCCAAAATCTCATCAACTCTTTGGCTAAATCCTGATATTTCTCCATTTTCTAAATTTATTCTGTATCGACTCTAATATCATAAGGAATTGCAAAATCTATGATGCTACACTGATTTTTAACTATGTCCTCTAAGATTAAATCCGGTTTTCTTTCTCCTATTTTATAGAGCTAATCTTACAAGACCTTAGAATTCTCATTTTCTCTTACAACATTTGGTTCGTGCTCATACCACTTTTTCTGTTGTTTTGAATTCACACACTCGGCCATCATCCCAATATACTCTTTAACCTACATAGTCGTTTCTACGCTTATATTTCTTTTGTATACTGCACTCTTTTACTTGTTTCAGTCATTTGACTGCAGCCATGCTGGAGCACCGCATTTAGTCGAGCAACTCGACCCCGGGACTTATTCTTTGTAAGCCCAGTACTTATTCTATCGGTCTCTTTTGCCAAACCGCTAAGTGACGGGGACGTAAACACACCAGCATCGGTTGTCAAGCAATGCTAGGGGGACAAACACAGACACACACACACATATATATATATATACATATATACGACAGGCTTCTTTCAGTTTCCGTCTACCAAATCCACTCACAAGGCATTGGTCGGCCCGAGGCTATAGCAGAAGACATTTGCCCAAGATGCCACGCAGTGGGACTGAACCCGGAACGATGTGATTGGTTAGCAAGCTACTTACCACACAGCCACTCCTGCGCCTTAAAAGATGTTTGATAGTTTCGACTCCTTTTCTGAATCTTACATCTGCTCTCTGAATCAGGTTTGTCGATCTTTGCCTTGATCAGATTTACCCTCAAAGCTTGTTCTTGGGTGGCTATTATTAGAGTTTCTGTCTCTTGTTTCAATTTCCTCTCCGTCAACCAGAACCAGCAATCTTTATTTCCAATATTCTTAATTTGTTGCATGAATTGGCTATGTAGTTCCGTTTCTTTCCATTTGTCTTCTCTGTTCTTCCGTTGCTCTTTCAATTCTCCTAATATTTCGGTCAATGTTTTGGTATCTTTGGCTGCTGACACTATCCTTTCTTTAAAAAGGCGGCGAGCTGGCAGAATCGTTAGCGCGCTGGAGGAAATGCTTAGCGGTATTTCGTCTGCCGCTACGTTCTGAGTTCAAATTCCGCCGAGGTCGACTTTGCCTTTCATCCTATCGGGGTCGATTAAATAAGTACCTGTTACGCACTGGGGTCGATATAAACGTCTTAATCCGTTTGCCTGTTCTTGTTTGTCCTCTCTGTGTTTAGCCCCTTGTGGGCAGTAAAGAAATAGGTATTTTGTCTGCCGTTACGTTCTGAGTTCAAATTCCGCCGAGGTCGACTTTGCCTTTCATCCTTTCGGGGCCGATAAATTAAGTACCAGTTACGCACTGGGGACGATGTAATCGACTTAATTCCTTTGTC
>NC_042997.1:25200739-25213239 GCF_006345805.1 Octopus sinensis
AAAAGTTCAGTTCCAATATGTGTATGTACGGGCGCGTGCGTGTGCCTGTGCGAAAGTGTGTGTGTGTGTGAGTGTGCGTGTGTTTCGGTTGATGTGAGTTTGTACGTGTGTATGAGCGTATTAAATGCGTATTGAGTATAATTTACATGTACTTTGTGATAACGTATTGTAGAAGTATTATATTTTCATTGAAGTATGTAATACACCTGTATTCCAAGCGTAATTAACAAAATCCTCTTTATATTATGTCAGGTAAAAGGTAAACTGGTTTGCACTTATAGAAAGCCATATCTACATGCATGAAAGCCTTAAAAATACATCTATTATATAATACGATATAAATCATCCATCAATCTATAGAGTGCTATATCTCATTCATATATGAGTGTTATTGTTTCAATATTATTTGATAAATCGAGAAAGCTTTGAAAACTGCACGTTTACATTTAAGCGTTTAAATAACTGGAAAACTATCATCTGATTTTACATGTAACAAAAATAATTGTAATTCTGAATGTACAAAGTTTTGAATTTCTTCCTTTCATACGTACACATGCAATCAACATTCACGTATGAGTCTCATAAAGGACATGAAAAATGGAAGTATTTATTTTATTGACTCCAAAAGGTAAAGTTGACTTCGGCGGAATTGGAACTCAAACTGTAAAAACAGGCGAAATGCTGCTAATCCTTTTGCCCGGTGTGCTTAACGATTCTGCCAACTCACCACAGTAGAAGAATGTAATGTTAACTCAAAACGTGCAGTATTTACATTTGACGGATATTTATTCTCATCAAGTTTCGGCTGATATACCCTTCAGCCTTCATCAGGTGTCTTGGGGAAATTTCGAACCTGGGTTTGTTATCATTCTTAAGGTATTACTACTGGAATCGAACTCGAAATCTTGGGCTTAGAAGCCCGCGCTCTTAACCACTATGCCATGGACAATTATGGAGTGAATTTTAGGGCTTATAAATCTAATATTTTCCTATCTTTCCTTAATACCGGTTCCCATATGCTGTTCATATCTGAACTCGGTCTGCTTGGGAAGTTGTTGTGTCCTAGCATATGTGTTGCTTCTTTTAGTTTTCGTATTTTCCAGTGGTGTTCTCCGTCTATCATTTTAATTTCATCCCACAAGGGGGACGTGGTCTCCATTTTTCCATACATGATCAGCTATATCCAATTTATCAATATCTTCTGTTCAATATATGAACAAGTATAAATATTGCATAGTTTAAGGATATATGATCTCCTCTCGAACGAATTTGAACAATTTACTCTTTACTCTATTACTCTTTTACTTGTTTCAGTCATTTGACTGCGGCCATGCTGGAGCACCGCCTTTAGTCGAGCAAATCGACCCTGGGTCTTATTCTTTGTAAGCCCAGTACTTATTCTATCGGTCTCTTTTGCCGAACCGCTAAGTGACGGGGACGTAAACACACCAGCATCGGTTGTCAAGCAATGCTAGGGGGACAAACACAGACACACAAACACATACACACACGCTTATATATATATACATATATACGACAGGCTTCTTTCAGTTTTTCCGTCTACCAAATCCACTCACAAGGCATTGGTCGGCCCGGGGCTATAGCAGAAGACACTTGCCCAAGATGCCACGCAATGGGACTGAACCCGGAACCATGTGGTTGTTTAGCAAGCTATTTACCACACAGCCACTCCTGCGCCTATAGAATTTAAAATATAATTCATTTGTATATTTTCTTCAAGGTATATATATAACATATGCTTATTTTATATTTATTTGGAGTCGATTTGTTAATTTTATTGCATTTCATTTTTCTTCGCTAAATTGAACAGAAGCACAACATATGGCTAAGTATTAGATGTGTATGATTATAGGCCATTCTCTTTCTATCGATGACTTTGTATGTGTTTGGCGAAAACTTCTATCTGAGCCTGGAATCTAACTCCAAATTTATCTTGTAACTGTTCATATATGTGCTCTTGTACGTGCACACACACACACACACACACACACACACACACACACACACACACACACACACACACACACAAACACACACACACACACACACACACACACACACACAAGCACAGACACACAAACACTCACTTTGTGTGTGATTGTGTCTATATCGCTTTCATGATTCCACTTCTCTCACTCTTTCTCTCCTCTCTCTCTCTCTCTCTCTCTCTCTCCCATTTCTCTTTCTCTCTCACTCTCTGTTATATCGCACGTTCGGATGCCTTCTACTCCATTATACTCTCTCTACTTAAGGCGGCGGGCTGGCAGAAACGTTAGCGCGCTGGGCGAAATGCTTAGCGGTATTTCGTCTGCCGTTACGTTCTGAGTTCAAATTCCGCTGAGGTCGATATTGCCTTTCATCTTTTCGGGGTCGATGAATAAAGTACCAGTTACGCACTGGGGTCGATGTAATCGACTTAATACCTATGTCTGTCCTTGTTTGTCCCCTCTATGTTTAGCCCCTTGTGGGTAATAAAGAAATATACACTCTCTCTACTCTTCGTCTCGACGTCTAGACTTCTCCCTCTATATCTACGTATTGGGCTAGTCTACTTCATCGTCTGGGGGCGTCGACACTACACTCTCTCTAAATTATTAAACAGAAATACATAAATGATAACTGTACTTGATAGTAATTTGTGACACTTTCCTTTTCCATATTTTTTAGCATTAATGTTTTAGATATTTTTTTTGATTTTGTGACATTTTTTCTGTAGTCCTTACATAATTTGCTTTGTGATATACCTTTTTTATGCAAAGTAGAGAATCGCATTTCAATAATCCCAGACAGACATATTACCTTACAGAAATATCTTTTACTTCAGACTAAGAAAGAACAAAGAATAAAGAAGAAATTTCAGCATGAGAACAAGATGGTTTGAAAGAAAACTGAAGCGAAAATAATAGGAAAATTATGTATATGATCGATCGCTAGCCACTAAAGCGTTTTTTATATTCTCTCTCTATATTTTCTCGTGTTCCTTCCTGTTGAAGAGCGAAAGCTCGAAACGTAAAGACTCTCTCATTTTCTAGAACGCTAAACTAATATATCCGTTTGTTGTTTATACACCTTTCTTTGTCTTCTTTTTTTTTTTTAAATCCCAACTATATATATATATGTGTGTGTGTGTGTGTGTGTGTGTGTGTGTATTTATATATATATATGTATGTATGTATGCATATATGAATATATATATATATATATATATATATATATATATACTATATGAATATATATGAATATATATATATATATATCTATATATATATATATATTATATATATATATATATATGAATATATATATGAATATATATATAATTTGAATATATAAATATCATAGAACTCACAGAACAAAACTTAAAAATCTATGAAAATGTATTTTGTGATTTGTATTTGTTTGATCTCTTTTTTGTTATGTTTTACTTTCTTTCTTTCTTTGCTTTTTTTCGTAGAGCTTGAAAGCAACCTGGCTAAGATGATGTTAATAAAAAGAAACAACAGCAACATTGGTACGGAATTATCAAATTCCTGATTGACAAATTACTAATGGCAGCAGAAAGGAAGGCTGATGGTATTCCCTAGAAACAAAAAAGTTTACCAACGCAAGACATTGGTGCAGGTGAAAATCATCTCGTAAAATCGATTCCCTCTTGCATCTATAGTTTAAAGGCAGACATTTTGAATCTTTAATTCAAAGAACAACGTTATACTTTTCATTCTGGCTTTCGTTTGATAATAGATTGTCTTCTATTCAATGTTCGGCTCATGGTATAAAATTTCTGTTTTATTTTTATTTTTATTTTATATTATAGGCGGTTGTCTCCTTTGTAATCCTTCAACGTGCATTTCCATATTCCATGCATTCGTAACCAATGTTGTTTGCAGCACATTAACAAGCGAAACAATGAATGTGTAACGATGTATCCAACAAAGATATGTTCCTATCAGTAGCAAACGAAACATTGAATGTATAAGTAATTAATAAACAGAACAATCTATGTATTAACAAGTATTTCTCACCTATTTCAATGAATATTACTGAGATACAATACTCTACACTGTGTGTGAGTATATATATATACATACATACATATATATATATATATATATATTATATATATATATATATAGAGAGAGAGAGAGAGAGAGAGAGAGAGAGAGGAGAGAGATGTAGACTGATAGATAAATATACATATACATATATACATATATAGCATGTATGTAGCATTCGTCACAATCGGAACTGCCACGTTAGGTTGGAAATAACTTTTACTTCATACGTACATATCCACACACACATATGTGTCTGTATGTGTGCATGTATGTATGTGTATATATTATATATATATATATATATATATATATATATATATATATATATATATATATATATATATATATATATATAAGAGTGTGTGTGTGAACTCACGCAGTTTGAGTGCGACTTGTCATTTATGCATATCTGGTAAAAGAAAGGAATGGAGACACTGAAATATTTTCAACTTCAGCTGCTTTTCCATTTTCTAACTATACATTATGTTAATATATCAAAGAAAGAAAGGGAAATAAACAATATTTCGGGAGCCCTTTAAACAGTCTATATGAAACGAACGCACTAAAATTATATGCTTAATAATCTTACTCTGATTATAGGAACGAACATTATTTGATCCAACTCAGCCACAAGTAAGAAGACATGTAGTCTAACGCATAAAAAGCTAGACAACACCCTTTTAAATTTCTTTTATTCTTTTCTTTTTTTTTCGTTTCTTTCTGATTCTTTTTCTTTGTGAAATTGTGTACAAGGGGATACGTTATCAAACAAATGTTTTTTCTAAGACAGACGAGTTTGATATGAGGAAGTACTTGCTGCTATTTCTATAAATTTAGGTAATCTAGTAACTAAGTGGCCGCTTCTACAGAAGTCGTTCTCAGCTGAATGATTACGAATGTGTGTTCTCAATTGGTGTTCTCATTAGAAAAGGAATCAGAACTTCATATGAATACCATTGCATTATAAACTTTCATGGAGAATTTTTACATAGAATGTGCTGTACTAATTAAACATCGGACAAACAATTGGCCTTTCAAACACTAATTAACACACATTTATTGAAGCATACGTACGAGAACACCCGACTCATACAAAGAACGACCGAGAAAAGGAAAATGGCAATTAAATGTAAAAATCATTATGAGAATAAAATCAATATTAGCAAATATACTTAAATAATTATACAAACGCAACTAATTAAAAGATAATTCTCCAATACGGGGACATACATCCCTAGTTAAGTACACGCATTCATGCACAAACGTAGCAAATAAACAAACATACACACACATACATACACACATACACACACACATTATCTATCTATACATTCATATAAACATACTGTCTGCATTGTGGTTAGAACTCACTACACTGGAAATGTTAGCTCTTTTATCGACGATAGTCTAAGTTAAACCTTAGCAGGGTCTGAAATAAAGTATTCTTTTCTACTCTGGACACAATGCTCGAAATTTTGGGGGAGGGGGCCTGTCGATTAGATCGACCTGAGTACGCAAATGGCACTTAATTTATCGATCCCGGAAGGATGAAAGCCAAAGTCGACCACGGCGGAATTTGAACTCAGAACGTAAAGGCAGACGAAACACCTATTTCTTTACTACCCACGAGGGGCTAAACACAGAGAGGACAAACAATGACAGACAAACGGATTAAGTCGATTATATCGACCCCAGTGCGTATCTGGTACTTATTTAATCGACCCCGAAAGGATGAAAGGCAAAGTCAACCTCGGCGGAATTTGAACTCAGAACGTAGTGGCAGACGAAATACCTATTTCTGTTTCTTTACTACCCACAAGGGGCTAAACACAGAGAGGACAAACAAGGACAGACAAACGGATTAAGTCGATTATATCGACCCCAGTGCGTATCTGGTACTTATTTAATCGACCCCGAAAGGATGAAAGGCAAAGTCAACCTCGGCGGAATTTTTACTCAGAACGTAAATGCAGACGAAATACTGCTTAGCATTTCGTCCGGCATCCTAACGATTCTGCCTGCTCGCCGCCTTGACATTTATAAAATATTGAAGGCAGACATTGTGAAGTGTACTCGATACGCAGGATCGAAGTTCCAAAAACTATTTTAAACGGGATATACTCTTTCTTATTTTTTCATTCTATCACTTGTTTCAGTCATTTTACTCCAGCCATGCTGGTACACCACCTTAAAGGGTTTTACTCGAAGAAATCGGGCCTAGTACTTATTCTCTGTAAGCCTAGTACTTGTTCTATCGGCCTCTTTCTCTGAGCAACTAAGTTACGGGGACGTAAACACACCAACATCGGTTGTCAACCGATGGTTGTGGGACAAACACAAATACAAAAACACATACACATATAGATACATATGCATATATATATATATATACAGGGTTTGGACAAAATAATGGAAACACCTAGCATCACAGCATCATAATTTTGAAATGTCTATAAAACCGTCAAAAGCTTGTTTAATTTTGTTTTTTGATTCATTGTTAGTGTTGCTTAATAGCTTGCTGTTTCTTTTCAGTTATCACCAGAAAAAGGTAATTAAAATTCATTAAAGTGACAGATCTATCAGACTTTCATATAGGTGAAATTGTTGGTGTTAGTATGGCAGGTGCTAGCGTAAAGAAAGCAACCGAAATATTTGATGTATCAAGAAGTGCTCTCTCGAAAGTAATGACAGCCTTTGAGAAGGAGAGAAAGACCTCCTTGTTGAAACAAAACTCCGGAAGAAAACCAAATCTTTCAGATAGGGACCGTCAGACTCTGACGTGAGTTGTTAGAATGGATCACAAAAGCATAGATCCCCAAATTACTGCAAAACGTAATGACCACTCCAAGAACCCACTTTCCAGAAGCCGGATGTCACGAGAGAGCTGCAATTAGGAAACAAACATTGCAAAGTTTTTAGAGTGGAGTAAAAACCTACAGAACTGGTCCCTAGAGCAGTGGAAGAATGTTATTTTCTGGGACAGCCAAAAGAAACATCTGACCCAGACTGCCTTCTTCCAAATGTTAAACATAAAGGAGGATCTGTAATGTTCTGGTGGGGGAATATATACCTTGGAAATTAGCCGGCCCAATGGTTTCTCTTCATGGCAGAACTAATAGTCAAGACTATTTAAGCATTTTATTTGATCAAATTCATCCAATGTTGCCGAACGGTTCCTGGAGAAAAACGCAATCTTTCAGGATGATAATGTACCAATTCACACAGTTAAATTTGTTACTGAATGGCATGAGGAATATTCTAGGGAAGTTGAACTTCTTATCTAGCCACCACAGTCTCCAGATCTCAATATTACTGAACATTTACGGTGAATTTTAGAAAAACAAGTAAGGAGTTAATATCCTCCACCATTATCACTACAAGAAATGGAGACTGTTTTAGCTGAAGAATGGACAAAAATTCCTTTGGAAACAATTCAAAATTTGTACGAGTCCATACATCGTAGAATTCAAGGTGTAATTACTGCTAAAGGTGGTCCTACACCATATTAAAGTAAATTTGTTTGAATTTTTATGGTGTTTCCATTACATACTATACATACTCACAGACACACACACACACACATATATATAGGACGGGCTTCTTTCAGTTTCACTCAACCAAATCCACTCACAAGGCTTTGGTCGGCCCGAGGCTATAGTAGAAGACACTTGCCCAAGGTGCCATGCAGTGGGACTGAACCCAGAACGATGTGGTTGGGAAGCAATCTTCTTAGCATACAGCCACACCTATAGTCATATTAAACTTGTAAATATGCTTTTTTCTGTTCCTTTTTGTTTTTTGTGCGGAATTAGAAATGACTTGCTACCTGCCTTCATCACTTCGAGATTAATCGTAGCATACTGTATACGATAATTTACTAATGTTTGGCTTTGTTGCATCGAAACAAGATCCTCATGGTTTGCAAGTGAAATTTATCAATCAATGTTTTGTACGCGTCTTTGTATGTACTCGTCTTTGTACTCGCGAGGGCAACACACACACACACACACACACACACACACACACACACACACACACATACACACACACACACACACACATACCACACACACACATACACACACACACATACACACACACACACATACACACACACACATACACACACACACACATACCACACACACACACATACACACACACACACACACACTCACACACACACACACACACACACACACACACACACACACACTTCTCTCTTCATCTCTCTCTCTCTCTTTCCCCTCTCTTCCACACGCAAACGCACACGTATCACTTAAAAGAAGACAGCTGCAAAAATCGCCAATGCTCTATAATTTCCTATACGTAATTACTGAAATACGCTCCTATATATATGTAACCATTTTGAATTCTTACGTAACTCAAGTGGGAGAAAAGAAAATGGATGGTTGTAATATAAAAGGGAAATAGGATTATGCACGAAGACTCCAAGAAAAAAAGTTTCAGTCTCATTTATTTCTTAGTTTATTTAAATAGTAATTATTTTGACAAATCCTTAGAGTTCCATGATGAAATATTCGTAATCACACAAATATTCGTAATCACACATACTTTCATACCTTCACAATATGCATACCCACATGCACGCACAGATATACAGTAGAACATTTAGGTATAAAATATGAAATATTTCAGAACAATGTTATTTAGGAAGATATTATCAAAAATGTACTTATTATGAATAAGATATAAGAAATATTGTCAACCACGAAAAGAAGTGAAAAAAATAAGCAAGATGTCGTGAATACATGATAAATAGTTTAAAATAAAGTATCAAAATATTAACAAACAAAACAAAAATATAATTAATTAAACTTGTATGCCAAATGAAAACATTTAAAACGTAAAGTAAATAGTGGGATTTATTTTAGGAAATTAGTAATTATGAAAGAGAGAACAGAATATTATAACTTTCGTAGAAGCTCAGGAATCTTAATTCTTACTTTATGAAGTTCCCTGAATAGAATAATGGTAACGCTAACTTAACAATTGAAATTAATAGACACATACATGATTGCGTGGTTAAGACGTTCGTATCGCTTCCATTATATTTTGTTTTCGATTTCACATTATGGTACATTGGGTACTTTTTTTTATTTGGATTGGACAAATTTAATTGGGAGAGTAGATGCTTTCAAGAATATATTGGGTTGTCCGGAAAGTTCGTACCGTTTTTATAATAGCTTACCTTTTGACTTACTCTCCCAGGCACCTCAATTCTGGGAAGAGGGTATTTTCAAGTTAAAGGAAAGATGGAGATGTATTGTGCAACAAAATGGTTCATATTTGGTTTATTAAAAATGTAGTGGCAAGTATTTATCGACCTTTTTCTTTCCTTTAAAAATCGGCACGAACTTTCCGGACAACCCAATAAAATCCTTCGAAGATGACGCGACATTAAGGAAAAGACAGTCTGGGTGTCTAGAGACAAGACGTCAGTTGTAGAGTAATGTATTCAGACGGATAAATTTCAAAACAACGTAAATCTACATTGAAAACGCTGTAGGACCGGCAAATGTGAACAGAAACATGAATAAATTACCGGCTAGTGGAATTTTTGATCGAATGAATAGACGAATCAAGGCCTTTAAGCTTGCTACACAATTGGACTGTAGTTACATTAGATTACGTTGGGTATCGAAAATATGAGCAAAGTGGATATCTTGGCAGTTGATAACCTGTCTGAGGGAAAGAATGTTGGAAGTCTAGTCTTAGCTGCCAAAAGTGACTGAAGCCAATGAGGAAACCCATTTTACCGATTAAATTACAGGGGATTTAATGCAGTTGTATTTTTACGACCCATAATCGAAAGTTCAGTCCCTGCATGACGTCACACCATTTTCGATATCCTAAGAAGTTAAAAAGCCAACGATCAATGTACACCTTTATTTTTTTTATGTAATCTCAAGAAAACCATTTTCTTTGAAATTCTGGAACGTCTCGTTACTGCGAACTGTGAGATGTATATTGAGACACTCCAAAAGCTTAGAAACGTCATTTGGAGGAAGAAACCAATCGAGAACCTGAAGATATTTCCAGACAGAAGGATAATACGCCATCACAAACATCCCTGGCAATAAATTAGGCAGTCAGCCAAAGATTTGGGTTGTTCAAGGTCCTCTCTCATTTACCGTACAGACGGATCTCATGCCCTCTGTCTTCAACCTGTTCCGTCTAATGACGGACAATCTTCGGAAACAATGATTCGATGATACTGACCAGACAAAAGTGACTATGAGAAAGGAGATACTACCTTCTACACATGAATTGCTTCAGAGTGGACACAAACAAACACATACATACACACACACACATGCATACATACACACACATACATACATACACACACACATATATATTTATGTATGCATATATATTTGTATATATGTATGTATATATATATGTAAATATGTATGTATATATGTATATATGTATGTATGTATATATGTATATATACATATATATGTATATACATATGTATATATATACACGTATACATATATGTATATATATGCATATATATATATGTATGTGTGTATATACATATGCATATATACATACGTATATGTACATACTTACATCTATACGCATATATATATATATATATATATATATATATATATATATATTATATATATATATATATATATATGCATATGTGGGTACAGGACTTCATGGAACGTGTACAACAAAAAAATACGAAGTACGAGTACATGGAACATAAAATTTCTTTCGAAAATATTGAAAAAAAAAGAACAACCCTTCATCAGTTGTTGGCTGTTTTTCTAGTCTCATATTTCGAGCATTTAACTACAATATACTCTTTCGATAAAACAGCTACTCCCGCAAAGCAAATTAAATAAACTTTGGGATTTTGCAGAGGGTCAAAACAGGTAACACTAACAGGACAGTGAAAAACAGGAATGGCTGCTAAGGCTAGAGGAGGTTATGGTGGGGAACGCGTAAATCAAGCTTGGGGCAGGAGACAAAAATGAACACGTCTTCCTTGTTCACTCGCACACAACACACTCACTCACAAACACAGACACATACACACACACACACACACACACACACACACACACACACATATATATATATATGGAAAAAAATTCAAGATAGAAAATGATAAAATAATTTTATAAAAAACAATTCAGTACCGGTTTCAGTCATTGAGACCTTTTCAACTGTAACAATTAAGCAATTAAATATGGAAAAAATTAAAAGAAACGTTTTTTTTTAAAGAATATTTGTATAGTGTTCAAATACAAGTTGTATTTCCCCTGTTTCTGCCTGTCTCAGTCTCTCTCGTTTACTTGTTCGAGGTCGGTCATCATATATATATATATATATATATATATATATACATACATACAAGTATAGATACATACATAGATACAAGTATACATACATACAAGTATACATACATGTGTGTATGTATGAATATATATGATAAGATATACTGAAGACTTAATCGCTAAGGATGGAAAATGTTTAGGCCGAGGACTGGTCAAACTCCAAACGACCTGGGACTACAATATAGCAACGTATGAAGTTAAGTATTATATTTTTGTTAACCATCCCATAAAAAGAAAAAAATAACATTTAATTCGACCATAGAAGATAATTTACGCATAATGTAACATACTGAATGTGCAGCCTAGCAACATACTGAAGGAGTCAGTGCAGCCAAAATATTTCTTGATTGTTGAAAGTAACGTGACTTTGCAGGTCAAACATTTTAAATCCTTTGATAATGATATTGTCATGAACTCATCATTCAAAAGAATCTTTCGTACAATGAAATGGCAATAGTAAACACCATTAATACCACTTCATTCCGAAGATAAAACCAGTAATGTTTAAAAGACTAGAAGGAATTAAGAACGTTAATTTTTCCGCAACAGTATATAGGAGTAATGAGGTAATATGACAAATCCACAGTAAAATAGATAAATAATCCGTAGGAGAATGATGTCTACATTAATAAATGATTTAAAGATGAGATGCTCAGCACATAGACGTATCATATACAGAAATACACATGTGCACACACACACACACCACACACACACACACACACGCACACACACACACACACACACACACAGACTTATATATATATATATATATATATAAAGAGAAAGAGAGAGATAAATATATATATATACATACATTTATATACACATGAATATATATATATATATATATATATATATATATAGAAAGAGAGAGAGAAAGAGAAATAAATAAATAAATATATATATACATACGTATATATACACATGAATATATATATATATATATGTATATATATATATATATATATATATATATATATATATATGTATATATATACATATATATAAATATACACATATATGTGTATATATGTATATA
>NC_042997.1:25218239-25228239 GCF_006345805.1 Octopus sinensis
ATTCTAATGGTCTCTGTAGACAGAACAGCAGGTTTGATATACAAGATTTCAATAGCATCCGAAGCCGAAGCGCCTAGGTTTACAGAAGCCAAATAGATAAATTAAGATATATGATATGGAAACAACGTTGATTATAAACCTACGGAGAGAATGTAATGCTGTCTTAAATGCAAGGTACTGGAATATGTATAAATGGTATATAGGATGGCATAGTGCACTGACCTGCCTGCAAAGTTTCAAATAAGATTTCGTTATTTAATATATGAACTAGGACAAATCACAGCAGGATACCCAAGTTAACTTCGCAGTAGAGTACTCTATAGCACAAGATATAGGGATACATGTATATACATAAACATGTATAAATACACTCCTCATACAAGAATACATGCTTGTATATGTATATGTGAATATATATTTATATGTATATATAAGTCTGTGCCTGTATGTGTGTGTGGGCAAGTGTGAGTGTGTGGATGTAGATTTACAGTCATATGTGTGTATGGCCTGGTAGTATTTATTATGTTTTCGCTAATTGTGTTAGGTGCTCATATAACTGCATGTACACATATAGTACTCGCCTAAAGTGGAATACCAAGGGCATGACAGCTGGAGAGAGAGAGAGAGAGAGAGAGAGAGACATAGGAAGAGAGAGAAAATAAGAGGAAGGAGAGGAGGAGAATGAGAGGGGATAGATAGATAGATAGACAGACAGACAGATATATATATATATATTATATTATATTAAATATAATATAATATTTTACTATAAAATTGGATTCAATCCTAAATCTGATTTTTCCCTGTAAGTTTGGATTTATTCCCTATATTTATTATATATATATATATATTATATATATATATATAGATATATATATATATATATATATATAGGTAGATAGATAGATAGATAGATAGGTAGGTAGATAGATAGATAGATAGATAGATAGATGATAGATAGATAGATAGATAGATAGATAGATGATAGATAGATAGATAGATAGATAGATAGATAGATAGATAGATAGATAGATAGATAGATAGATAGATAGATAGATAGATAGACACCCGCTACTGAATCAAAAGTTCTACTCAGTGCTATGTTTTATACACTTCAATCTTGGAACACAGAATTTTGGCAGATGTGGAGATTTCCCACGCCATCTGTCCTTCAGTGTTATTTTACATTTTACTATGTGTTTGTGTTGATTATTTATTATTATCACTCATCTGATTCTGCTCATTTTCTTGAAGCTGTTGTTTTTTTTTAATGCCATTGAATGTCCTTGTAGTATAGAGTGAATTTAGTTATGATAGGAAATTGTCGCAATGGCATTGGAACTAATAAAGGGAACCGCTTTTGAGTAGACCGAAATTGGAATTATTATTTTTTATTATTATACATATACATACGTATGTATGTATGTATGTATGTATGTATGTATGTATGTATGTATGTATGTATGCATGCATGTATGTATGTATGTATGTATGTATGTATGTGTGTGTATGTATGTATGTGTGTACGTATGTATCTATATATGTATGTATATATATGTGTATGTATATATGTGTATATGGTATATGTATATGTGTATGTGTGTGCGTGTGTGTTCGATTAAAGGCGGTGCTCCAGCATGGCAGCAGTCAAATAACTCAAACAAGTAAAAGGATGCATATGTATATAGGTATAAGTATATATATTATCAAAAGATATATATATATATATGTGTGTGTGTCTACATATATATATTTACATACATATATATATAAAATATCATTTGGCTAATAGCCTCACTGGGTACAGTGCAAAGCCCCTATACAGTAATCGGTTACTGTATGCCATCATACGTACGGATTACTCCTTTTACTGAATATATATGCTTAACTCCGTTAGTGATTTTTACGACTAAGGCGCAATAACTGAAATATGGTTTATACTGCCATTGTGGAGGCGCAATGGCCCAGTGGTTAGGGCAGCGGGCTCGCGGTCGTAGGATCGCGGTTTCGATTCCCAGACCGGGCATTGTGAGTGTTTATAGAGCGAAAGCACCTAAAGCTTCTCGAGGCTCCTGCAGGGGGTGGTGGTGAACCCTGCTGTACCCTTTCACCACAACTTTCTCTCACTCTTACTTCCTGTTTCTGTTGTACCTGTATTTCAAAGGGCCAGCCTTGTCACACTCTGTGTCACGCTGAATCTCCTCGAGAACTACGTTAAGGGTACACGTGTCTGTGGAGTGCTCAGCCACTTACACGTTAATTTCACGAGCAGTCTGTTCCGTTGATCGTATCAGCTAGGACCCTCATCGTCATAACCGACGGAGTGCTAAAGTAGTGCTCATATACTGCCATTACACATTTTTCAGTTTCGATCTCATCGTTGTTTACATTAAGCATACTCGGATACGAAACGTCGTAACAAACCTGTGCTAGATATAATTGTTATAGAAAATCTGTGGATATACACTTAACAAGTGATATGCGAGAGTGTATCCTTTTTACTGCCACACATCCTACAAAGGGACATTTTACTGCTCTTATCTATTATGGAACCTAACCTAATTAGCTTTCAAAGCTTGTTTCAGGGCGCTGCATGTCATTTCCTCAGTGCATCCTTTCAGATCACTTTACTTTAGCCACCTCCAGGTATTGATCTTGTCTTTCCCTCTGATTTATTTGAGGTATTGCTTATGCATCATTTTAATTTTTCCTTTACTCTTACTCTTTCCTCTTTTCCTTGTTTCAGTCATTTGACTGCGGCCATGCTGGAGCACCGCCTTTAGTCGAGCAAATCGACCCCGGGACTTATTCTTTGCAAGCCCAGTACTTATTCTATCGGTCTCTTTTGCCGAACCGCTAAGTGACGGGGACTTAAACACACCAGCATCGGTTGTCAAGCAATGCTAGGGGGACAAACAGACACACAAACATATACACACCCACTTATATATATATCCATATATACGACAGGCTTCTTTCAGTTTCCGTCTACCAAATCCACTCACAAGACATTGGTCGGCCCGGGGCTATAGCAGAAGACACTTGCTCAAGATGCCACGCAGTGGGACTGAGCCCGGAACCATGTGGTTGGTTAGCAAGCAACTTACCACACAGCCACTCCTGCGCCTATGTTTAATCTTTCTTCTCCACTCTGTTTCTTAAATGTTTTTGGGTGTATCACATTATTAGTAGGTATCGTGTTGCTGTTTCTAACAATGACATACAAAGATTCAATCTGCTCTTTGACGTACCATCCCTGGCTGTTTTCCTCATTAAAAACACTGATTTTGCATCCTTTTCCTCCCCTTCCATCCATGCGCTTACAGTCTATCGATATAGCTTTTTCGATGCAGTTCCTTGTTTATTGTCATCACTTTCCTGGTTTTTCTACCCAAGCTCATTTTTTGTCCAACTAACAACGCATCAAGGAGACAGCCCATGTATTCCTTACTCTGATCGTGTTCATTCCACTGAGTTTACTCTCTATAATTAACTTGGTTATACTGAGTTATTCTCTTCTAAACCTTTCCTTCATCTCATTCTCCTTGATTTTACCATATTCGAAAATACCCAGATACTTTTATCCATTAGTCTCAACATACTTGATTCTCTCACCTCTTGGCAAATCTACGCTATCAGGTGACACTACTTTGCCTTTTTTTATGATAAGCATACCACACGTTTTAATCCTAAATTCCACCCGATATCCTTACTGAATACCTGCACTGTTGAAAACGGGTAATTTATTTTACGTTCATGCTTTCACACAATCTTTAAGCCATCCGTATATTTAAATTTTCTTCAGTTTTCGAAGTGTACCACGATGTCATTTTCCGAAATATCTGTATGAGGGATATCATGCAAATCAGAAGCAGCAATGGCGATAAGCTATCTCCCTGAAATATGCTTCCCCCGACGTTAACCTTCACCAAAAATGTGTATTCTAGTTCTTCATTGATTTTCTGATAAAATTTAAAATGTTACCAGTATGTCATAAGCTTTCTGATAATCGTTCCATGCCTGAGCCAGTATAATACCGTTCTCTCTATGAGAAGTTGATATTTTGTCCCTCGGCTTTTCGTCACGCATCACTTCTGTTACACATGCAGCTTAACATCATCATCATCAGCAGCAGCATCATCAACAATAACTACAACAGCAGCAGCTACAACAACAAAACTGATGACGATAATAATGATAATAATAATGATAATAATAATGATGATGATGATAATAATAATAATAATAATAATAATAATAATGATGATGATGATGATAATAATAATAATAATAATAATAATAATAATAATAATAATGATGATGATGATGATGATGATGATGATGATGATGATGATGATGATAATAATAATAATAATAATAATAATAATAACAATAATAATAACAATAATAATAATAATGATTCGTGGATTTTGGAAACATGTGAGGAATAGCTGAGAACGTGCGTGCACTGATTAACAGTGTGTCTAGTTGGAAAACGCGTCTTTCCTGTAACAACCAGCACTTAGCCGAGGTAACAATCGCAAGAGGTATCTTCCAAGGAGACTCTTGTTCACCTCTGTTATTTGTTATAGTCTTGATCTCACTTTCTGTAGTCCTGCATAAAATCAACGTGCACTATCAGCTGAGAAAGAACGGACCTCGTCTCAACAACCTTCCCCTCATGGATGATTTAAAACTCTTCGCCAAAAAACAGAGCCTGAAATGGAGAGGCTGGTTGAGACTGTGCAAATATGCTGCAAGGAAAGAAGGATGGAATTCGGTATCTCGAAGTATGCGGTGCTTACTTTGAAGCAGGAGAAAAGAGTAAATTGTAAGGGCATAGAATTGCCAAAGGGAGAGAAATTGGAAGATCCGGATGATCATGGATACAAGTACCTTGGAATCCTGGACAATATCTTGCACAGAGAAATGAAAGAGAAAGTCACCACTGCATATTTCAAGCGCCTCAAACTTCTTTTGAAATCGAAGCTCAACTCAAGGAACCTGTTCGATTAAAGGCGGTGCTCCAGCATGGCAGCAGTCAAATAACTGAAACAAATAAAATAATATGGTCTGTTGTTGTAGTCCGCTATTATACACCCATCCTGAGATAGACACAAGCGACGATTGACCAACTGGATGTACTACCCGAAAGACAATGACAATGCATGGTGCCCTCACACTAAGGCAAATGTATACAGGTTCTACATAAACAGAGGTAAGTGTGGACGTGGGCTGATTAGCGTACGGGAGTGCATCAACTGTGAAAGAAGAAACGTGGCAGAATATTTGGTAAATAGCAAAGAAAACCTACTACAGTATACTGTTAGTGCAGAAGGAGTTAACAAAAATGGACTTGAGAGTGCTCATGAATTCTGAGCAGCCAACAAAAGAGAAGAAACCCTACTCCGTATAGAATTACATGGTCAAATTCCACCATGAAACCAACAAATTAAAAGACCAGGGAGCACCATAGAGGTAGCTATCATAGGGTGGCCTAAAAGAGAATACTGGAAGCCTAATCATCGCGGCCCAGGACCAGGCATTGAATACCAACTCAGTGAAAAATATCATATATCACACAAGTGCAGCGGGCATCTGCAGAATGTGTGGAAAGAGGGTCGAAAGTGTGACTCACATAGTCAGTGCTTGTGAAAGTTTTGCGCAGAAAGAGTACAAGCGAAGACACGACAAAGTAGCCCAAAACCTCCACTGGCTACTATGCCATATGGATATGAGGTTACGAGTGCTTGGTACCAACATACACCGGTAAAAGTAATGGACGAAAAGGGGGAAGGCAACAATCCTCTGTGACTTTGATTTCCAGACAAACAAAACATTAGAGCACCGAAGGCTGGATATAGTAATCTTTTGAAGGGGCAAAAGAGAGTGCCTGGAAATCGACGTAGCAGTGTCAGGAGATAAATACATCATCATCAATAAAAGAGGAAAAGTTGATAAGTATGGAGACATGAGAATTGAGATCGCTAAGATGTGACAGGTACGAGAGCCGAACATAAATGTTATCCCTATTGTCATCGGAGCATTGGGTTCAATAATACCCAGTCTGAAAAAAAACATCGGAAAATCTTAGAAATGCTCTACAATCTAGATGTATTGTAAAAGTTGGCATTTCTTGGAACTGCACGCATATTGCGTAAAGTACTGTCTGTTTGAGGTCCTTGTGATTTGACAAACAGTACAAATCCCCGGTAGACACAATATCCTCAATCAACAACCTCACAATATTGTACACTGTGCGATGTCTATAATAATAATAATAATAATAATAATAATAATAATAATAATAATAATAATAATAATAATAATAATAATAATAACCAGAATGTGGAATCTAAAAACAGAAACAATTCCTATCATAGTAGGTGCATTAGGCATGATAAAAAAATATTCAGACAAATACATAACAAAAACACCAGGACTTACAAACACATATAACATACAGAAAATTGCACTACTAGGCACTGCACACATCCTACGCAGAACACTTTCCATACAATAACCATCAGAGCATCACAACAAATCACAACACATACCCAAGGCACACAGAGCTGCGCTCGGTAGTGAAGTGAAAGCACGTTATAAAAATAAACTACTGAATAATAATAATAATAATATAATAATAATAATAATAATAATAATAATAATAATAATAATAATAATAATAATAATAATAATAATAATAATATAATAATAATAATAATAATAATGAGTAAGAGAGATATAAATCATACTCAGATTTATTTTGTGTATCATCTCACACTAACTCTTACACAGATTTATCTACATATTCATTCGAATATTCAGTCACAGGATCATACACAGGTATACATGCAATCTCATCTACGGTTTCTTTTACAAACTCTTTCACACCAGTTTTATCACATACACATAATTTCATCTACACAATCATGCTCAGAATTGTACGTAGACTACACAATTATTCCCAGATTCATTAAGAATTTCTGTAAGACAATGGCCAGAGAATCGTACAGAGTTTCATTTACACGTTAATTGATAGGTTCATTTGCAATTTCATTAAACTACTACGCATATATGTGGAGGTGCGTGGCTTAATGGTTAGGGTAGTGAACTCATGATCATAAGGTTGTGGTTTCGATTCCTGGACCGGATGATGCATTGTGTTCTTGAGCAAAACTCTTCATTTTCACGTTACTCCAGTCCACTCAGTTGGCAAAAATGAGTAATCCTGCGACAGACAGGCGTCCCGGCCAGGTGGGGAATTTCTATGCCACTGAAACCGGGAAACCGGCCCTTATGAGCCTGGCATGACTCGAGAAGGAACTACGCACATATACATTAATTATTACGTTCATTCACAATTCCATATAAAAAAAAATCATGAACTGATAATATACAAAACCCTTAACATATTTACAACCATTCTCCCATGATGTCATCTACAAAATTATACAGACCCATTCACCGCCGTTTTCACCAGTCTCACTTCGCTTTCACTCTTTTTTTTCACACCATTCTCTTTTCTTTTTATCATTCCTTATCTTTACTTCATTTCTCACTCTCTAGCACTTTCTCAAACACACTTCTCCGCTCTCTGTCTTAGAATATCAGATGTTCTTTCTCATACCTATAACAAAGCATTTTCATACACTCAATTCCTTATCTTCTTAAATACCCCGCTCTCATCCTCGTCAGACCTTCTTCCAACGCATTCGTACTTCCTCTCTCTCTCTTTCCCCATCCCATACAAATCAAATCTCTCGTTTTCATTTCCTCTTATACATTAATTTAGATTCTACATTTTTTTATGATCAAAACTAAATAATTTTTCTTTCTTCTCCCTCCTTTGTTTTCCTCTCTCTTCCCAAACACACTTCCCATATTGTACTCTGGTACGTTGTGGCTTATTTACTCATTCACTCTATTCTATTTTCACTCGCAGCCTCAGAGCTTACTGCCAATGTTTCGCAGTAAGCTCTCATTACTCTCAAATTTTTCTTTCTCTCTCTCTCACTCTCTCACTCTCTCTCTCACACACATACACACGTTATTTCTCTCTCATCGTCTGACACCTCTTGAGTTTCCAGGTTTCGTACTCCAAAAAGACAAATATGAATAAAAGTAAAAAGGAAACATAAAATAAAGGGAAGCATTTAATATAGGAGGCACAGTGACAAAAAATAGTAAAATTTTTAAAGACGGAACACTTACACACATACACATACCTATTTCTTTACTACCCACAAGGGGCTAAACACAGAGAGGACAAACAAGGACAGACAAACTGATTAAGTCGATTATATCGACCCCAATGCATAACTGGTACTTAATTTATCGACCCCGAAAGGATGAAAGGCAAAGTCGACCTCGGCGGGATTTGAACTCAGAACGTAACGGCAGACGAAATACGGCTACGCATTTAGCCCGGCGTGCTAACGATTCTGCCTGCGCACCACCCTACACACATACACATACACACCACACATACTCGCGCACGCACACACACACACAGAGTCTTTCTCTCTCTCTCTTTCTCTCCATATATATCTCACTTCTCTTTTCTCCTCTAACAACTTGTTTTAACCTCACATTTACCCTTTAACAGTTTTGATATTTCTACCTTAAAATAATTTCAATTTAACCCCAACAGCATCATCTCTTCTATTTCATTTCTTTGTTCACCTTTAAAACTTCACATTTCCTTGGCAAACAACTATCTAACTCTCCATCTCTCTTACCACACTCTCTAAACCTTTTTCTCTCGCTCTTCTTCTTTCCGCCGCACCATTATTCCTTTCCTAGTTAAATCTTTATATATAAAAGTGAAGTTGTGTGTCTGTCTCCTACGATTTAGATTCCTAACTACTCCCATATTTTGCGGTGCAGTTTAACCAAAACCGGGTATCTTATAGTCGTGATTCATATCGAGCCCTTCTGGGTAATAGCGCGCGTCTACGATGAGTCTACGATTTAAAAAAAAAATTACCATAATTTTTTTCCATTTTAATGCATTTTTTCGCTATTATATAAGGGAAATAACTCTCTAAAAATGTCTACGATGAGTCAACGATTTAAAAAAAAAATTACCATCATTTTTTTCCCATTTTTAATGCATTGTTTTGCTATTTTTTGGCTATAACTCTCTAAAAATGCTTATATAGTTATTTCCCTTACAAACCCGAGCAACGCCGGGCGATACTGCTAGTATTTTATAATAGCCTTCCTTTACTTCTCTCAGCTTCCCCTAACGTGTGGTGTATTTTTACACGTACACTCGCACACACATACATGATCTCCATGTATCAATCCCTCTTCCACAATTGAGGCAGTGAACCGTTACACGAACGCACTTTGCTGCCCTCTAAGGTGTACATCAGTGCATAACATCAACCGCAGACCAACGTCGATGCGGTTTGTGGGCATGCACTAACCAACCACTCATTTTTATTGACCTTTTGCAAAATGACGTTTATTATTTCTTCTTCTATGAGGGCGGCAGATTGGCAAAAGCGGCAGAGTAGCTAACGGACAATTTTACGTTACTATTTTAATTTCTTTCTTATATTCTGATTTCAGTCACATCGACTTCTATATTTTCGAGGTCATGAAGAAAAATTATCATTGAAATATTGGATTCAATAAAATAATTTTTTAGTCAAATAGTGGATTTATCAACCGCTAAACCCGATACAATTGACTACAATTGACTAGAGATTGAAACACACTTCTTCTTCTTCTTCTTCTTCTTCTTCTTCTTCTTCTTCTTCTTCTTCTTCTTCTTCTTCTTCTTCTTCTTCTTCTCTTCTTTTTCTTCTTCTTTTTCTTCTCTTCTTCTTTCTTCTTCTTTTCTTCTTCTTTTTTTCTTCTTCTTCTTTCTTCTTCTTCTTCTTCTTCTTCTTTCTCTTCTTCTTTCTCTTCTTCTTTTTCTTCTTCTTCTTCTTTCTCTTCTTCTTTTTCTTCTTCTTCTTCTTCTCCTACCAATTCATTATTATTATTA
>NC_042997.1:25233239-25234256 GCF_006345805.1 Octopus sinensis
TGTATATGTATATATATATGTTTGTATATGTATATATATATATATATACATATATACAAATATATATATATGTATATGTCTATATATGCATACATAGGTCCTTGTGTTGAATAACGCATGTGTCGTATAGAGCAGTACGCTATAGTGGTAGAGACGATATACATATAAATTGTAGAGGGATAGTTATATATATATATACATATGTGTGTATACATTTATAATATATATATATATATATATATATACATATATATAAAGACAGAGAGAGGGTAGAGAGAGGGGGAGAGGAAATGAGTGAGCGATAAATAGATATAGACAGCAAGATAGATAGATGGATAGATAGATAGATAGATAGATAGATAGATAGATAGATAGATAGATAGATAGATAGATAGATAGGTAGATAGATAGATAGATAGATAGATAGATAGATAGATAGATAGATAGATAGATAGATATTTGAATTCTACCCCACGGCGTTTTTCCGTCGCCGCTCGTTTAAGCTATGGAGTGTACGCTCCTGTTTTACTTGCTTTTTATTTTTATCTTTTATATATATAACGTCCCCTAACATACTTGTTTTTGTTTCTCCCTGAAACTCTAATATTTTTTAAACACCTGCAGGCAATGCTGGGAGCTATAGCCGAAGTAGACTTGTTTAAAATCAATCTTGCTTTCTTTGTCCTTGCTCTTTGGCCAACTTAGATATTTTTTTTCTTATTTGTTCTCTTCTTTAAGTATTGCCGTTTGTTACTGCATTTGTTGTGCAAGTGTTATTTTTATTATCCTTGTTTAAGGCCACTGAAGTTTTCCATTCTCTACAGAGGTTGTTATTCTTGTATATTATTGTTCTGCCTTTGTTGTTGTAGCTTCCCTTCTTCTTCTTCTTCTTCTTCTTCTTCTTCTTCTTCTTCCTTCTTCTTCTTCTTCTTCTTCTTCTTCTTCTTCTCCTTCTTCTTTCTTCTCTTCTTCTTCTTCTTCTTCTTTCTTCTCTTCTTTCTCTTCTTCTTCTTCTCT
>NC_042997.1:25234356-25254356 GCF_006345805.1 Octopus sinensis
GTTATATTCGCTGAGAACAAGAATGTTCCCAAATTCTTTTTTATCATGTCATGGCTATTTCAGTCTCATTTCCATGATTGGGAGGGTTGTTGGATATCGTGCTGTTACTTTATTATCGGGAATTTACACTTATACAATGTTTCTCTCCTGAATGTGATAGAATATTGTTTACAGAAAATTCAGTGACCCTTCATAGAATTCCCTACAGAAATAGTCTGTTGACTATGGGGCAGTTGTCATACTGCTTTCAAATTTTGGCACAAGTCCAACAATTTGGGGGATGAGACAAGTCGATTACATCGACTCCAGTGCTCATCTAGTCCTTATTTTATCGACTTCGAAAGGATGAAAGGCAAAGTCAACCTCAGTACTATTTGAACTCAGAATATGAAGATGGACGAAAAAGTGGTAAGAACGATTCTCCCAGCTCATCACTCTAAGAGCAATATTCATATTGATTTCAAATTTTAACACAAAACCAGCAATTTAGGGGGAGGGTTTAAAGCGATTGCATTTAACCCAGCACTCAGCTGATATTTTATCAGCCCCGATAGAATGAAAAGTAAAGTCGATCTCGGTGGAATTTGAACTCAGGACGTTGGCACAGACGAAATGTCGCCAGGCATTTCGCTCGGTGTGTTAACGATTTTGCCAGCTCGCCGCCTTAAAGAAGCAATATTCATATTGCAAACAAGATTACATTTCACCTATACTTGTCGCAATGTGGACCTGGCGAAATGGAAGCTTAACGTTCTGATGGTCAATTTCTGGAAGTCGGTTTACAGATGTCAACACCACTACAAATGCTGAAAATGAGGCTATGAAACTTAGAAAGCAGTTAAAACAAAATTTGTGAATGTGGTCAGTTCAGAGGTATTACAAGTTCTTAAGTCGCAGCACCATTTGAGCGTGATCGTTACCAGCGTCGGCTCACTGGCACTTGTGCCGGTGGCACGTGAAAAAAAATTCGAGCGAGGTCGTTGCCAGTGCCGCTGGAATGACTCCTGTGCAGGTGGCACGTAAAAAACACCATTTCAAGCGTGGCTGTTGCCAGTACCGCCAGACTGGCCCTCGTGCAAGTGGCACGTAAAAGCACCCACTACACTCTCGGTGTGGTTGGCGTTAGGAAGGGCATCCAGCTGTAGAAACTCTGCCAGATCAGACTGGAGCCTGGCGCAGCCATCTGGTTTGCCAGTCCTCAGTCAAATCGTCCAAACCATGCTAGCATGGAAAGCGGACGTTAAAGGATGATGATGATGATGATGATGATGAACGATCACATTGGACCATACAGAAATCACACACAGACACACAAACACACACACACACACACACACACACACACACACACACACACACACATATGAGCGCATGTACTAAGAAGTTTGCTTCCGAACCTCATGGTTCTACGTATAGTCACAGTGAGTACCACTTTGAGTATGTGTCGTCTACTATAGCCTCAGACAGACCAAAACCTCCTGAGTGGATTTGAAACCGTGATCCTAAGATCGTGAGTGTAGCACCCTGTCCAATTGGTCCTATAAAGTTGCACACACATATATACACATATGCATACTACATACATATATATATATAGATATATATATATATATATATATATATATATATATAGATATATATATATGTATGTGTGGGTGTGTTGTGGGTGTGTGTGTGTGTGTGAGTGTGTGTGTGTGTTTGTGGAGCACAATGGCCCAGTGGTTAGGGCAGCGGGCTCGCGGTCGTAGGATCGCGGTTTCGATTCCCAGACCGGGCGGTGTGAGTGTTTATTGAGCGAAAACACCTAAAGCTCCGCGAGGCTCCGGCAGGGGATGGTGGCGAGCCCTGCTGTACACTTTCGCCACAACTTTCTCTCACTCGTTCTTCTGTTGGCCTGCTCGCTTAGCCAGCGGGGTGGCGTCATTTGAAGGCTAAATAAAATGCGAAGCGCATTGTGACCAGCGATGTGTAACAACATCTGATAACCTGGTCGGTCACGGTGATATATATATATATATATTTACTTTTCTTTTACATTCTTACTTGTTTCAGTCATTTGGCTGTGGCCATGCTGCAGCACCGCCTTTTAGTCGATCAAATCGAACCCAGGACTTATTCTTTGTAAGCCTACTTATTCTATCGTCACTTTTGCTGAACCGCTAATGTTACGGGGATGTAAACACACCAGTATCGGTTGTCAAGCGATGTTGGGGGGGGACAAACACAGACGCATAAGCATATACAACACACATACATACATACATATATATAATAATATATATATATATATATATATATATATATATATATATATATATATATATATACATATATACGACGGGCTTCTTTCAGTTTCCGTCTACCAAATCCACTCACATACGGCTTTGGTCAGCCCGAGGCTATAGTAGAAGACACTTGACCAATGTGTCACGTAGTGGGACTGAACCCGGAACCATGTGGTTGGTAAGCAAGTTACTTGCCACACACCCACTCCAACATATATATAATATATGCATATATATGTTGTGTGTATATATATATATATATATACGTACACACACAGGCACACACACACGCGCGTCTATGTCGATATAAATGTCTATATGATTGTGCATTTTGGTATACGTGTGTCCTATGAAGGATTCTGTGCAAGTCTATTTGCGTCTTAATTAGGCATCAACTTTCCATTGTAACATATAATATTAAAACCCTGAGTAAATTGATTGATTGATAATTACAAATCGCCCAAGGTTTGAATGAAGAATTCAGAAGAAATTTCGATATAGAATGTCGTAATTTAATAATGACCGCAAATTATTGCAATAAATATTTATGACGTCACTATCTACTTATGAAGTTAATGCTATTTTAGATAGAGATATCGCTGCGCTTTTCTCTACTGCATTAATAGTAAGAGACCGCAAAATTGCTTTGGGGTTTTGCTTAAGCGGACAATTATATAGACACTTAAGACATAAAAGTAACAGCCTCTGGTAGAAATTAAGAGTAAATCTGTTGTGCTGCTGAAATAAACACTTTTGGCAAACATTCAAATTATGTTGCTGGGTAAAAGACACGTCTATATAATCTTTGTGTATCTCTATTTTTTTTTTTTTTGTTTTTTCTGCTGTAAATAATTTAAGGACCTCGGAAATTTGTCTCTTTCTTCTACGAATCATATACACGTGCATGAAATGTATATGTACGTTTGTCTGTCTCTGTCTCTGTCTGTGTCTGTCTCTTTTAATCCCTGTGTTCACAGCCTAGAATACGGCCATGTTGGGGCGCTTTCTTGACGAATTTTATTCGACCGAATCGATCCAAGTACAAAATTTTTTTTTAAGACTGGTACTTATTCTATCGATATCTTCTGCCGAGCTGCGAAGTTACGGGGCGTAAACACACTCATACTAGTGGTCGTATGATGGGGAAAAAATACCAATACTGAGACACACACGTACAGATACATACATACATTCATAGATGTATGCATGCATACATATATACGTGCATGCATAGATACATAGATACAAACATGCATACGTACACATACACACATATACATACAAATGCATACATACATATATGTATATATATATATATATATATATATATATAATTTTTTATGTTTAACTTTTATATTTTAAAATTAATTTTATGTATTGGCTTATGATTTTCACTGTTTGATTTGCCTAATATTGGTTTTATCTCTAATTTAATATAATAATATAATATAATATAATATATTTATACTATAAAATTGGATTTAATCCTAAATCTAATTTTTCCCTGTAAGTTCGGAATTATTCCCTAATATTATTATTATTATTATTATTAATTATTATTATTATTATTATATTATTATATATATATATATATATATATACGGGGTGGTGGGGCATTCCCAAATGAAACCGGAATTTTGCAATATTATTTTATTCACCTAGTTTTACATGTTTACGCTTTTATCGCCTTCAAAGTATTCACAATTTGAAGCAATACATCGGCCCAGACGCGTTTTCCACTGTTCGAAGCAGTGCTGGTACACTTGCAAAGTGATGTTCTTTTATCACCCCCGTCGTTTTCTTCTTTACCTCTTCCACATCTGCTAATTCCGTACCACCTGCTTTCGTCGCCAGTTATGACCTTCGAAGAAAATGGTCCGGATCAATTTCCAACTCTTCTTTCAGTTCCTGACGTGCACTCAATCTTCTGGTACTTATTCTATTGATATCTTCTGCCGAGCTGTGAAGTTACGGGACGTAAACACACTCATACTAGTGGTCGTATGATGGGGAAAAATACCAATACTGAGACACACACGTACAGATACATACATTCAATCTTCTGTGAGCAAGCGAGTCATAAATTTTGCTTTCACTCTTTTTATTCGCAATTCATCTCTCAATTCCTCGCTAGGAGCTCCAGGACATACAAGGGATATCATCAAGTTCGTCAATTTTTCGGGGAATTTTCATGATGCTTTCGTTCATTGGTCTTCAAGTGATAAGACGTATAAATCATAAATGTACTTGCATGAGATCTTATGAGGTAGTACGGGACGGAAGCACTCCGTCGGTTACGACGACGAGGGTTCCGGTTGATCCGAATCAACGGAACAGCCTGCTCGTGAAATTAACGTGTAAGTGGCTGAGCACTCCACAGACACGTGTACCCTTAACGTAGTTCTCGGGGATATTCAGCGTGACACAGAGAGTGACAAGGCCGGCCCTTTGAAATACAGGTACAACAGAAACAGGAAGTAAGAGTGAGAGAAAGTTGTGGTGAAAGAGTACAGCAGGGATCACCACCATCCCATGCCGGAGCATCGTGGAGCTTTAGGTGTTTTCGCTCAATAAACACTCACAACGTCCGGTCTGGGAATTCGAAACCGCGATCCTATGACCGCGAGTCCGCTGCCCTAACCACTGGGCCATTGCGCCTCCACATGAGGTAGTATATCCGTATTAGAAATCATTATGCGTCTGTGTATGTGTGTGTATATGTGTGTGCTTGTGTGTACATCAGTTGAATGAAGTTAAAACATGGGCTGGTTTTCATGTATTTGATTACGGTATTTTCAAAAAATATAAATTATTTTACAATGTTGAAATGTGTTAAGCTTTAAAAAAATATTGTGTGATGTTCATGGAATTCAATTAGCGGTTTTATACATTCATAGTAATCATAAGACTTCAACATGCATTTAACTGACAGTTGAGTTCTTGACAACTGTAGTAAAATCACTAAATTATTCTTTTCTGTACCTCTTAGAAGGTTCCAATAAGCCGAGTTTTTGAAATACAATTTTGACGAATCCGCATGCAGTTTAAACGACATGGTTTGCCGGACGTACCGATATTACTAGCATAGATCCCCCTACTTTTTTTTAACCAATTAGCTTGCGGTTTACATGTATTGGTTTTCTGAGTGCGCAAAAACCTGGTTTCGATATTTATTATTTCAATTAGTGGCAGTTTTCTGTAATTTGTTTATTTTCATAGGTAAATGATATTTTTTTAATCTACATCATTAACTGGTTGTTATATATACATCACGTTTGAGGAAAACAAGAATTAGAAACATTTTCTGATCACATGTTTCTATATGTTCACTTAATGGAATTTGGCGAACATTAGTGTACCAAATTTCTTGTCCGTGTATTCGTGAGCGTTCCGATAATACATTTCCTGTATCACCAATATTATAGCCCCTCCCAATTCGGGCATTTAATGCAGCAGATCAAGTTCCTGTTTTTGCAGTTCATATCTGCATTTGCAAAAATCTGTTCATTTTTGTTCTAATGGAACAAGTAGTATACATGTATTGACACATACTACATCTGTTATCAAATGACATTCTCACGAGTGGATACCGAATTCTCTGTTTTGACACCAGTTTAATCCACACCAGTTAATGATACGGATTAAAAAAATATCTATAACCTATGAATATAAACAAATTACAGAAGACTCCTACCAATTGAAATAAAAACGATCGAAATAAACTAAATTTGCTCACTCGTCAAACCATTACATGTAAACCAGAAGCTAATTGTTTAAAATAAGGTGTGGTAATCTATGCCAGTAATATCGGTACGTCCGGCCAACCGTGACGTTCAAGTTACATGCGGATTAGTCAAAACAGTATTACGAAAATTAGGCTTGTTGGAGCCTTCTAAGAGGTACAAACGGGAAGAAGTTAGATACTTTATTACAGTTGTCAAGAATTCAACTGTCAGTTAAATTTTGAAATCTGATGATTACTACGAACGTATGAAAGCGCCAACTAATCTAAATGAACATTACATAATATCTTTGTTAATGCTTAACCTACTTCAACATTGAAAAAGAATATGTATTTTTTGAAATACCATAATAAAAAACGTGAAAACCAAACTATGTTTTAACTTTATTCAACTGATATATTATTCAATACACATTTACACAAATTCGGAATATATATATATATATATATATATATATATATATATATATATATATATATAGATATATATGCTTGTGCTTGAGGATAGATACAACCCTCGAGCTGAAACATATATGTATATATGTATTAATATCTTCTTTGCTTCTCTATCTACTTAATACCTATCAATATATTATGTTTGTGTGCGTATGCGACTTCGTGTGTATGCTCACCTAAAATGATCCAAAGAGAATTGTGTATATTATAAAATTTAATACACAAACGTTACCTTCATCAGCAGGAGACAGAATGAACAGAACGAAGGTTTACATAGAATTCATGTACGCTATGATGCCAATGTTTATCAAAATAACTATAATTTACCAAGATCAGCCATAACCTTGTGGGATTAAAACCGGCCGTATCTGGCCCAAATATTCTATCTCTTTTATGTTAGAGCTGAGCAGATCCAACCTCTCAAACCTAGCCCACAATGACATTCTAAAGCAAGCAATCATATTTATATATCAAGGCTATATGATAATAAATGAACAGTTCTAAATAATATGAATAAGAAATACGTTTGACAGAGTAATCTGAATGCCAAGAGCGTTAAATCAGATAAAAAAAATTGAAAACTTTATTTAACGCTTCAAATCAATGCTTTAAAGCAATTTTACTTTCAGAATCAGCAGTCTACAAATCGAAGTGATACAGAGGATGCGGTATCCAGTCGTGAAAATGTCATTAAAGTTACCATGACAAGTATTTTACCTTAATAAATTTAACGGAATAAAATTGTTTACATTTCTAACGCCTATAGTTTTAAGGCTTGCTTGTTATTTTAGCTATTTAAATAATTTTCTGTTTCTGTAGACCATGACCGCCCGTGTGTATGAATGACATTTTTGTTTCTATGTTTAAATGTATCATATAATGTATTTATGTATATGTGTGTGTATGTATGTGTCTATCTATCTGTTTATCTATCTATTTATTTATCTATCTGACTGTTTGTCTGTCTGTTCTGTATGTATGTATGTATGTATGTGTGTATGTATAAGATTGACACATACACATGGGCTTCTTTCAATTTCCGCTTACTAAATCCACTCACAATGTCTTATTCGATCCGACACTACAGAGAAGATACTTGCCCAAGGTGCCAGATGGTGGAACTGAACCCGAGACCGTGTGGTTAGGATGGAAATTTCTTACCACACAGCCATATATATATATGTATATATATATATATTGTTATATATATTCTTTTATTGTATTATATATTTCAGCCCTAAGGCTGCTGTAGCCATGCTGGAGTATGTATACATACATATATCGTCTATTTGAATGTTTTGCATTCTTGTCCCATTTTGTATTTTTATATATATATTTATACATATATTATTGCGGCGTACGTACACCTTGTTCCTTTATGTATGTAAGCATTCACTAAACTTTGTACGACTTCTACACACACTTTCTCTGTACTTCACTTGTCTCTGTCTTTCTCTTTTCTCACCTCTTTGATCCTTGGTCTCCTCTTTCCCCACTCTCTCACATTTCTCTGCCTTTCTTACTCTGCACTTCACTGACCTGCCTTTCTTTTGGTGTCACGCCAATCCTTGGCACGCTCTCTTTCTTCTCCCTCTCCTTAATTCCTTCTTTCTCTCTCTTCTCGCCTTCCTTAATACCTTTGTCCCTCTTTTTCTCTCTCTTCTCCCTCTCTTTAATTCCTTTGCCCTTTTTTCTCTCTGTTCTCTTCTCACGTGACCGCCGGTCAACCATAGCCTTTCGGCTTCTGACCAGCGCCATAACAACACCGCTATTTTCGTTTGCCGTAAGGCATTATTTTTCAAATACGCCAGCTAAGTTGAACTGTCTAAAGTCGAAAGACGACCGTTGTTTTTGTCCTGTTATTATTATTATTATTATTATTATTATATTATTATTATTATTATTATTATTATTATTATTATTTTTCGTATTTATATTCGTGTAACATCGTGCGTTTTTCTGTCCTTGTTTCGTATACATTCGATCCTTTTTCCAAGAAATCTAATGCCGATAATTGCTAGGGGGCTGAGGGATGATCTGGTTCTTGACTGAAGATTGAAGGCTTCGAATGTCCCGTCCGTGTTTTTTTGTCGTTTTCTAATGTTTTACGTTCTTGTCCCAGTTTTTCGAATGACCCGTCCATTTTTTGTATCGTCTATTTGAATATTTTGGCGTTCTTATCCCATTTTGTATTTATATATATATATATATATATATATATATATATATAATATATATATAATATATATATATATAATATGCATTATGTATATATATATATATATACTAACTATATATATATATATATATATATAATCTATATATATATATCATATATATAATATTATATATTTATATATATTACATATATATATATATATAATATATATATATGTAAGTTGTATATATAATATATATCATCCTAACACTAAACCAACCCCTACGTATTGGGTACTATTTCGTGTCTGTCTAAGAAACTGATGCTCTCTCACTTTCTACGACCCACTTTTACGCTGTCTGTCACCATCAGCTCTCTTCCTCCTCTCTCTCTCGCCCTCTCCTCTCTCTGTCTATCTTTCTTTCGTCTTCATTAAATACATCTGAATTTAAATTTTCTCTGCGAGCAACCACATCGAACAAACGAAAGTGAAATGGTACCTGATGCACACACAAAGAAAGAAATGTCAGGAAAAGAAAGGATCAAATAAATGTTATAACGAGACGAAGAATCGTGAAAAAAAATGGAAGATAAAGAGTCGGGAAGAGACGAATGGTAAGTAAATATAGATAGAGAAGAGTATGAGCGGAGTCTTATGAAGAAGGAAAATATATGAAAATATATTTTATATATTGAATTTAAATGTATTTAACAAGGTTGTATTTTTTTTATGAATCATTTTGAGTCATTCTGTGAGTGAGCGTGTGGGTGCACTGCGTGTGTATGTGAGCCTGTTCATACATCCATATATCTTAGCATATATATATATGTATGTATGTGTGTGTGTGGTGTGTATACACACACATATATGTATGTATGCATGTATGTATATATACGCACGCACACATAAAATACATACGCATATGCACGCATATATGTCGCGCATCTATATTAAATGTGGCTAAAACAATAACAAACAACTCTATTACAAGGGCGACATCATCAGCAGTAAACAAATAAATGAACATCACCACAACCACATTAAGAATAATAAAAAAACAAACACTCAAGCGCAGAACACGCACGCACGCACACACACCCTGGCGCTTTCGCGTACGCGCACGCAAACGCAAAAATAAATAAACAAAAATTAAGGAATTAAAAGAAGAGGCGACCGTTAGCGTGAAATCAAAATTACCAGCCATTGTTAATGACAACTAATATTGGATTAAAACTCATCCATGCTTAACGGTTCTGTGTGACCGCCTTGTCAAGCTTCCGATGTGTATAATTAGAAAATGAAAATATCACTTTCAAAAACGAATGTCCCATCAGTACAGAATGCCCAAAAGATTAAAGAAAATTCCTCATTGCCTGTCTGATATCAGTTTTATGACATCATTAACGACCCTACTTGCTAATCAAATACACCCACCCACGCACATAGACACAACAAACCAACGAACACACATCCTCACAGAAGTACACATACTCTTCAACGAATACACATATTCTCATATATATATACACACACACACACACACCACACACACACACACCACACACACACACACACACACACATATATATATAATATATATATATATATTACATACATATATATTACATATATATATATACATATATATATATATATATACATACATATATATATATATATATATACATACATATATATACATACATATATATATCATACATATATACATACATATATATATACATATATATATATATATATATATATATATATTACATATATATATATATATATATATATATATTATATATATATATACGTATATTTATATATACATGTACACATACACACACTCACACACATATATAATGTATAAAGAAAAATAGATGATATATAAATTATAAACCCTCCTATTTCTACAAATCTATCGCTCTTTATCTCTCCCTTTTCCCCTTTCTTCACTCTTCCCACTCCTCTCTCTCTCTCTCTCCCTCTCTCTCTCTCTCTCTCTCTATATATATATATATACACACACACACAAATAAATATATATATTTCTTTCTGTAGATATATATACCTGTTCGTCTAACTATCTGTGTGTCTGCCTTTTCTTCTAATGTAAATAAGACTCACGAATTATTTTGCTTCTACTACATTTTAAAGAGTATATAATTCTCTTTTTCTGTCTTTTTATGTTCATGCGGTGGTGGTGGTGTTTGTGTGTGGTGTGTAGTATGTGCATGTGTGTGTGTGCGTGTACGCACACCCATATATGCTTCTTGAAAATACATTCTTTTTTATTCCTTTTCGCAATAGAGTAGTATGCATTCTTCTTCATTTGTGCGATCTTGTAATTTTTATTTACTTATTTATCTAATTATTTCTTAATCAATTTTTATGATATTTTACCTCTATCTCCATTAACAACTCAGTTTCACCTGCAGATTCTTGTATAAGTTACCTATTGAAAATAATATGTCCTTTTGCCTGTGTTTCTAATATTTTATGCATTATTGGTCATTTGACCTCTACTCGTAATTTTACGATAAGTGCAGCTATTATTCTATGTTACCATGAAAAGAACAAGTAGAGGCATGAAGATTAACAGTTCTTAGATTTCCCCTAAGCTATACTGACATACGATTATTATCTCTTATTAGTTTTATGCAGCCGAAGCAGTTCAAGAGCATACCTCTGACTGATCATTATTTTTCGGGAAATGATTATTGTTCTCTGCGCTTTGAAATTCGAGTTCAAATTCACCTAGGTTAATTTTATTGCTCAATTTTTTGAGGCCGATGAAGATATTACCCATCAAGTTCTTTTGACGATTATCTTGTTCGTGTTGGAATTGGCACCGTTTTTGCTGTGAGACGTATAGTAGAGAAACCGTTCAGGATGTTACTTCTTGTTAAGGAAATTTAGTAGAGCTGAACGAATGAATATTAATCCATTCCCACGGAATAAGAAAAAAAAAACTGGAAGAGGAGAAGGATGAGCTAGACAGTACGAAACAAAAATGTAATAAGGAGTGTAAGTGAGTGTACACACGCACACACATACACATACACACACACACACACACTCACACACACACATGATTTATACAACAACCATGATAATTAGTGCTCAATATATGACTGTACCAAGGCAATGAGCTGGCAGAATGGTTAGCACGCCGGCAAAATGCTTAGCGGTATTTCGTCTGCCGCTACGTTCTGAGTTCAAATTCCGCCGAGGTCGACTTTGCCTTTCATCCTTTCGGGATCGATTAAATAAGTACCAGTTACGCACTGGGGTCGATATAATCGACTTAATCCGTATGTCTGTCCTTGTTCATCCTCTCTGTGTTTAGCCCCTTGTGGATAGTAAAGAAATAGGTATTTTACTCGTCTTTACGTTCTGCGTTCAAACACTGCTGAGGTTGATTTTGTGTTTCATCCTTTCGAGGTCGATACATTAAGCATCAGTTGTGCACTTGAATCAATGTAATCGACTTGACTCATCCCCCGGAATCGCTGGTTTTGTGCAAGAATTTGAAACCAATATATGAGTGTATATATTTTATCATTTTGTAATTGGAAGAAAGTTATAATTTTGACTCACTGGCCAAGGATATCATGCATATCACTTATGAAAAATGTAGGAAAGGTGCTAGATGCGAAATGTTCGGCCCTTGAGTTAATTTTGTGACTTTCTGTCTCTTTAAAAGCATATTTGCGTGTATACGTGTGAGTACTAGTGTGCGTGCGCGCCCATTGTATTTCTAAAATATTAAAACCGTTTGCAAATGCATTATATATTTTCATGCAAACGTTAATTAAGCATGAATTTCACTTTGGTAAAATGGTTAAACTTCAAATAGGGTAACGAGGTTAAACCACGGAACTTTTCTATCAGAACGAATCGTGGTGGGGAATTCGTCCAATTTGAAAACGTTATTCCTGGTTAAAAGAGTAGTCTCTATTTAATTCATTTCTAGAGAAAGAAGGCGGCTTACAAGTAGTTATACATATAAAAAGTGTGACAAGCAACTGATACCAATTGTTTCATTTTTACATGAATGCATTGTCAGTGGTATGTATCAACTAAGTTCCGAAACGGCGCACTTCTGAACAAACTCTTAATTAATTTGCATATATTCGTTTAATAAGCATACATTTGGACTTATTGAGTTAGTATATACTGGAGATATGCTGTCGTTTCAGAATATTAGAAAAATATGTTTGAATTGAAAGAAATTTTGTATTTAAGTATAAATCAAAAAGTTTAAGTCATTAGATGATAAATCAAAAAATATAGAATGGTTGTATACTGTCAATCTAACAAGAACGTGACAGGAGGGGGTACACCACCGCTGTATAGCCCTAGGAAGCCTCGAACACCTCTACGTTATAATCTACGAACTAAATTTCAAGTATTCAGAGATGCTGCATTCTCACCTTTTTGTTAGAACGACCAGAATAATAGGTAGGTGTGGTTTTTCTTAATTATTGACGGCTCCAAGAGTGACTTTTGTCCATTTTACAAAGAAAAAATAGAATTTATCATTCTTCATGGAAATGCTATGGTTATCCGGAAGTGAATTTACACATTTGAACGTCAGTACATTCGCATATGGTGCGAATTAATTATGAACTACTCGAGTGGAATTATATGACAAACGATCATTAATGTAAATGTGTAAAGGTCTCTTATTGAATAGGGAATTTGTTTATGCTATATTGTCTTTTCAATCACTGTATTAAATCATCTCTAGTGTCGTTTAAGGGCCTCAAGATTCTGGCGGCCAATTCTGATCTTAGTATGTTGTAACTTGCTGTCAATAAATAACTTCTATAAGTCCCAGTGTACTGGAATGCCCGGAGACCTATTATACGGTTAATCCGACTCTGCCCAGATACATTTTTTCAAATTATGTTGTAATTATATATTAATGTTTTACATTTTATTCCTAATTCTTAAAAAAATTTCTAATTGATGATTGTTGATTTCAAATTCATCATAAAAAGATAAAAAAATTTAAATTTATCTTCAAGTATATAAATTTCAATTTTATTCATTATTATTTCTATAACCGAAGTTATAGTCTAAAACGACAAAATTAATCCATTTTATATTAAATCACACATTTATATATATTTATACATTTCCAAATAAATTCGCCCCATGGAAAGATATAGGCAAATAAAGTTGTTACTGAGAATATAGAACAAATAGATATATTAATAGTTAGATTTAAGGAAAGAATAAAAATATATATACACAAGTAGAGGAAGGGTGAGAGATAAAAATATATTGACTATATAGTTGATACATGGATATATACACGGACACCCATTTACCTTTACAAGATCTTCGAGCGTGATAGAAGAAGAAATGTATCAGTTAGCTGAAGACTGGGTTGAGTGGTCTCGGCAAAAGTTACCCAAAATATCAGGGAGTAGTATTAAAAAGGGTGTCAAAATAATCTATCAATCAATCAAAACGCACACACACACACACAGTTATACACACACCTACACACACTCAAACACACACGCACATATAGAGAAAGCGACAGAGTGACAAGCGGAAAAAGGAAGACCTAGCTAGCTAGGTGACGATAGATAGATAGATAGATAGATAGATAGATAGATAGATAGATAGATAGATAGATAGATACATAGATAGATCGATAGATAGATTGGTAGGTAGGTAGGTAGGTAGGTAGATAGATAGATAGATAGATAAGTTTCTTTATTGGCCACACAGGGCTGCACACAGATGGGGCAAGTTACAAGGTAGAGCTTTTCTTTTGGGGGATGAAGAAAACAAAAAAAAGGGGGGGGCGTAGGTTTTCGATCAAGAGGGATCGTAAAAGGGAAGAAAAGAACAAAAATAATAAATAAATAAATAAATAAATAAAATAAAAAATAAAAGGAATAAAAAGAAAAAAAAAGGAAAAGGAACAAGAGAAAAGAGTAATGAAAAAAGAAGAAAAAAAGGGAGAAAAAACGGGAAGAGGAAAAAAAAGAACGATCAATAGGAATCGTGTATCACAGTGTTATGATATATGGTGTAAAGGGGAAAGCAAGTAAGGTTTATCCGTGGGAAGAAAAGCCTACGAAAAAGACCACGGTAACCTTGGTCAATATTGTTATATGTTACCACATTTGTTTGCAATTGGGTAACCCTCTGTTTTCAATTGCTGGGTTCATAGGATTATGCTCAAGGTGGCTTCGTCATTCATACGTGACATCCTTGCTACATTCACCCATCTTTTTTTAAAACATTCGCTAGATAGATAGATAGATAGATAGATAGATAGATAGATAGATAGATAGATAGATAGATAGATAGATAGATTTGCCATATTCTGAATGCCTTACTTCCATGAGCATGGATACATTGAAATCCGACGTCTAGCAGCTGACTTAGCAGACACCCATAAAATTATTAACCATCTTTCATTATTATTATAGACTGATTGATTGATAAATAGGATGAGTGAGATAAACAGATATCTTAGGTCCATGGAAAACACACATCGATATAATGCAGCAAATACGTTTGGATCAATTAATATTGGACTAGCTAATATAAAGAATTAAAATATGGCATGCCACAGTATGTGGAAAAACTGTCACAGTACGTGGCATGGCTCTATCTTGAATTACAGGTGTAGTCAATTCAAGGGATGGCCAAATTTCACTTACATGGCTTAGGGTGACCATTGACTATTAAAAAGTCGCTTGATCACCACACCGAAAAGGCTTATATTATATAAGAGGAGGCAGCATGACAGGTGAATACAGATTTCTTATTTCCATATGATTTCCATGTGATTACAGCCGTTTCGCAAACTTTTCGGTATAGAACTATAAATTTCAATATTCCAAATTATATATATATAGATTTTTTATCAATATGCCAACATGCCATTATATAATACAATTGTATATTCACATACAAATATGTGTGGTGCGTGTGTATGTATGTACGTATGTGCGTATATACGTAGGTACGTAGATACGTATGTATGTATGTATGTATGTATGTATGTATGTATGTATGTATGTATGTATGAATGCGCGTTTGTACGTATACAAATATGTAAAAATATGCGTATATCTAAAGAGAAAGGGAGAAAGAGAAAAGAGACAGAGATAGAAAGACTCTCATAGAGACTAGCAGAAACAAAAGTTTCAGAGCAAGTTTGTGTGTGTGTGTGAGAGAGAGAGAGAGAGAGAAAGAGAAAGAGATAGAGAGAGAGAGAGAGAGAGAGAGAGAGCGTGCGTGGTTTTTCAATATTCAGTATTAGACATATAAATATTATTAGCAAAATGTTGCAATATGAAATAACGTTTGATGATTAAGAGAAATGAAATATGCATGAGATGTCATCAGTCTGGAGTGTCCACTAAATTATGAACATTTAACATTTCCACGTTTTTCTCTAGTTCAATTTGCTTTGATAATAATTGACCCTTCATTTCAATTCACAAGGTTGTTATAATAATACTGCATATTGTAAATATTCATAGCCTTTTAATTTACTCATTAAGAATTTAGATACAGCATTTATTATAAAATATTAAATTGATCGTAGCGAATCCAATTAGATTTTTATTAGTATTCATACGATGTCAGGCTCTTTACAACATCGGCCAAAATGCGTTCTGGTATTTAGTAGGGTCCCTTCATTTTCTGAATATAAAACTAGTCAGGTAGTCGAATTTAAATCGACTAATCCTTTGAATGTTATACAAAAGCATAGTCACGGTTCAAGAACCGACAAAATCTTTTAATTTAAATTTCACATCTGTTTTCATTAATTACCAAAAGATCAGTTTCAAATATTGGCACAAGGCCAGCCATTTCGGGGATAAGTGAAGTCGATTACATCGGCTCCAGTGAAAGAAAGGCAAAGTCGACCTAGAGGGAATTTGAATCTAGGGCAGAAGAGCGGATGAAATGCCGATAAGCATTTTGTTCGACATGCTAACGATTCTGTTATCACGCCACCTTAATGAAAAATATATTAAAATCAAGAAAATGAAACAAGCGTCCATACTGATTTTCTACAAAATTACACCGTTTTTAAGCCAACTCGAACCCTGGATAGAATTATCTCCCGTAGATTTTGTAGGAACTCACGCATATTTATCTCTAAATTATGAAAAGGTGCGTTTCATGCTTCCTTGACTCTGCTCAAAGGAGACATCCATGACTTCAGTCAACCTATCAATAATATACATCAGTTGTTTCTAAAGCAGTCATGAATTAGACTAGTACCGTGGTGGATAGTTCCATTTGCACATCTTTGCTTTTGGTAGTCTGTCATGAATTAACCAGTATCTGTTATTACACAATAGTGTACATAAGAAGAACTGAAATAAATTTCAGCATTATTGAATATCAGTGTGTGCCAAATAAAAATAAGAAGAAAGTAGATTCTTTCTATATTCTTGATGTGCGAATAAAGAAGGAGTTTCTTGACGAAGCATTTCAAAATTTATCGACCGTTTTCAAGAGAAGACGTACTCGAATTCCTTCTCAATCTATAATCATAGATCAGATACTTATAAAACAGCTATGAACTAAGTTGGCTAGTACCGTCGTGGGTGACATGATTTGCATATTTTCCTTTTCGCAACTCATCATGAATTGAACAATAGATACTTATGCATAACGCAGTGTACATTATGAGAACTGAAATAAATTTATATAAAATTGTAAGCATATCTTTCTTATATCATTTATGCGTGAAAAAAGAGAATGGTGATTCATGACAGAGTAGTTCAGTCTTTTTCTTGACCGATTCTTAGAGGAGAGAACCCAGTTTTCTTGCATATTGATCACTGCTACCGATTCGAAGAAGGATGCTGTGAACGTCATCTCTGATGAGCAGCGGGGAAAATTGGGAAATGAACTGTCTCGAGACGCCCTCTATGTCGGTTGTGCTGCACATCAGTACCATAGGAAGAATGAGTTTACATAACAGAAAACCAACCATTCCTGCTAAGTAATGCAATCAATTGGCCATAAAGCTGCATTGTTAACTAGTGGAAATCCATCTCAGTATCATACAGTTAACTAAGACGGCCAGCTTGCAGAATTGTAAGCAGATCAGATTACATACACAGCAGCCTTTCTTCCGGCTCTTTAGGTCCTGAGTTCAAATCCTGCCGAGGTCAGCTGTGGCTTTCATCCTTTTGGAGTTGAAAAAATAATTATTAGTTGTACTCTAGGGTCAAAGTAATCTACTAGACCTCTTCACTAAAATTTTTGGCTTTGAATTTCAAAGCTATTCAAAGCTAATTTCACCATATTATACAAAGTTTTCTCATTTACCATTTCTAGATATGAAATATTTACCAGGATAGGCGCAAGAGTGGCTGTGTAGTAAGTAGATTGCTTACCAACCACGTGGTTCCGGGTCCAGTCCCACTGCATGGCATATTTGGTGAGTGTCTTCTACTATAGCCTCGGGCCGACGAAAGCTTGTGAGTGGATTTGGTAGACGGAAACTCAAAGAAACCTGTCGTATATATATGCACGTACATGTTTGTGTGTCTGTGTTTGTCCCCCCAACATCGCTTGACAAATGATGCTGGTGTGCTTACGTCCCCGTCATCTAGCGGTTCGGCAAGGGAGACCGATAGGATAAGTACTTGGCTTACAAAGAATAAGTCCCCGGGTCGATTTACTTGACTAAAAGCGGTGCTTCAGCATGACTGCAGTCAAACGACTGAAACAAATAAAAGAATAAAAATATTAGAATATAGATACCAAAACATGCAACATCGTTTAGGCATAAAATGGACATTTTGTGGTATTTGACAAATTGGACTTTGCGTGCTGATAAATTCAAAAGGCATACAAGGGAAATATGGATTAAAATAATAATCATACAAGTTCCATTTTCATTTGAACCCGTGCAGTCATCATTAACTCACCAAGCACACAAGATTCATTACTGAAGCTTGCGCTAGTTCTCTATATCCATATTTGCGTTAACCCTATGCAAAAGAGATGTACCTTTATGCTGACGGACCTCCTCTATTACATCCTTGCATCAGCCATCTTAAGTAGAATCAATTCATGCTCTTTAGCAATATGTACCGACATACATGCTTGTATCCATAAAAAAAAAACATACACACATACATGCATATATATATATATATATATATATATATATATATAACGGGAAGCTTTATGAAAATAGACAAAAGACGAAGGCAGGTTTACGGAAATAAATATATATATATATATATATATGTAGGTCCCGGGTTGAGTCGGGGTTAACCACAGTAAATAAGGTACTCAATACATAGCAGAGTAAATTAATTTATTTTATTTTATAGAAGGAGCTTCTACTGGACTAGAACTGTTTCATTCAAATGAAATCATCAGGAACCTGATGATTTCATTTGAATGAAACAGTTCTAGTCCTGTAGAAGCTCCTTCTATAAAATAAAATAAATAAATATATATATATATATATATATATATTATATATTATATATATACACGTACGCTACGCATACACATATATGCACACTTACATAAACACACAGAGGTTTTAGGTGTGTGTGTTTGAATGAGTGTTTGAGTGTGTGTGTGTGTATGTGTGTGTGTGTGTGTGTGTGTGTGTGTGTGCATGATTGTACATGTGTACTTGCGTGTGTGCCTGCTTGTGAGTGAACGTGTGTGTATAACTGTTCGTGTTTGTATGCCTGATTGTGGCTATATACGTAAGAGTATTTTAAACACACGTCTCATACAATATTTCCGATCTGAAATGAACCATGAAATATCGAGCCCCACGTATTCAATTCTCTAACATATAACGCCACCTCCATTAAAAATGAACTGCATAAAAAACAAAATCATTGCCTGTTCAATATTTTCTACAGCTTGTATCAAATTTTTTCACACTAACTTAATCATCGATTCTCAGGATGAGTGTTTGAATATTTTGTTTCAATAAATATATTGTTGACTGTCTTTATTCATCCCGATCTCTCTCATTTTTCTCTCTCTCTTTTTTTCTTTCTGTCCCTCTCTCTCTTAACACTCCCATTTTGCAGGCAGTCTCACATTGTCTCTCAACTTCTTCCATTTCACTCACGCTATGTTTCCGTCATTTCTGAAGACCAGTTAGACATATAATAAAAAAATAAATAAATGCGCCCTTCTAAAGCCTAGCCATGCTCATGGGACCGGTTTCCCGGTTTCACGGGAGCATGTGTTCCCCAGCGGGATGGGACGCCAGTCCGTCGCAGCGTTACTCATTTTTGCCAACCGAGTGGACTGGAGCAACGTGAAATGAAGCGTTTTGCTCAAAAACACAAAGCGTCGCCCGGAATA
>NC_042997.1:25259356-25266856 GCF_006345805.1 Octopus sinensis
TAAGGGAGATAAATGTGCAAGAACAGTTTCTATAACTATACATAACTGCTTCTATCTTAGCCCTGAGATTGAATATCGTTAAACGTTGTTGACTTTGTTTAATACATTTCTCAAACTGTCTTGAATAAAGCCTCTTATTACTCCCGGATTTTCCTTTAAGACGGGGACTAACAATAAGGTGCCATAGTTAGTTAAAATAAGGTAATATATTCAACTGGCATTCGATCGTTTCGTAAACTTTCTTCCTTTCACACCACAATGCTTAAATCGTCTGAGAACAAAGTGAAAGTGTTTTAGCCTTCAGATATAGTAATGATATCTTTTTAAAGAATTTAGATATAATTAATTAACCCAGAGTTTATTGATTTGATCCAGCCTGCGTGATTTGATGAAACAACCCGACCAGGTATGAAACAAATTATCTGATGAACAGAATGTCACCTGCATTTTCAATCCAGTGACTGATTCAACCCAACTGACATTGCCAGAAGCTAGTTCTCCAAGAAACTAATTAGACAGAACCATTCATCTATATGGAGCATCTGCTGATGTTTCTGCTGTTGACGTTTTCTTTTTGTTTTTCAGAACCTCGTTGCAGATATAAAGCATTCACCTTTTGTGCTTGCTATTATATATGACATGCTTATATATATATATATATATATATATATATATCTTTATATATAAAAGTGAAGTTGTGTGTCTGTCTCCTACGATTTAGATTCCTAACTACTCCCACATTTTGCGGTGCAGTTTAACCAAAACCGGGTATCTTATAGTCGTGATTCATATCGAGCCTTTCTGGGTATTAGCGCGCGTCTACGATGAGTCTACGATTAAAAAAAAAATTACCATCACTTTTTTCCATTTTAATGCATTTTTTCGCTATTATATAAGGGAAGTAACTCTCTAAAAATGTCTACGATGAGTCAACGATTAAAAAAAAATTTACCATATTTTTTTTCCATTTTTAATGCATTTTTTGCTATTTTTTGGCTATAATTCTCTAAAAATGATTATATAGTTATTTCCCTTACAAACCCGAACAACGCCGGGCGATACTGCTAGTATATATATATATACATGACTGACATCAACTTGTTCTTCTATGTCAGAGGCCTTGCAACGAGAATTATCATCCACACTTCTCTTAGCAAAGAGAAGGGTTCTGTCAGTGTGCTCTGGTTGATGTGAGCGAGGTGATGTGGTCCCCTTCTCCTCTCCAGTGAATTGCACAATCATTCTATTAACTGTAGAAAGCGGGATCCCAAGATTTCTGTGATTTTACTCTGATCATGTCCGCCTTCAGAATGACCCACAATATAGCCTCTTTGAAATTCAGACAACACCAAGGCTTCTTTTAAACAGTCACATATAGAACCTGAAGCATAAAAATATCAATTGATAAAAAAAAATATAAAGCGTTACAGGTTAGAATAAGCATAAAACGATATTTTTTTAAGGCGGCGAGCTGGCAAAAACGTTAGCACGCCGGGCGAAATGCGTAGCCGTATTTCTTCTGCCGTTACGTTCTGAGTTCAAATTCCGCCGAGGTCGACTTTGCCTTTCATCCTTTCGGGGTCGATAAATTAAGTACCAGTTACGCACTGGGTTCGATATAATCGACTTAATCCGTTTGTCTGTCCTTGTTTGTTCCCTCTGTGTTTAGTCCTTTGTGGGCAATAAAGAAATTAGAAACGTTAGCACGCCGGGCGAAATGCGTAGCCTTATTTCGTCTGCCGTTACGTTCTGAGTTCAAATTCGCCGAGGTTGACTTTGCCTTTCATCCTTTCGGGGTCGATAAATTAAGCACCAGTTACGCACTGGGGTCGATGTAATCGACTTAATCCGTTTGTCTGTCCTCGTTTATCCCCTCTATGTTCAGCCCCTTGTGGGTAGTAAAGAAATGGATATTTTTTATGGGATATCTATTTACTTCTGTTATACCTAAAACCTGTGTTGCTTACTGTTTAATTGATGTTGCTATCTGATACATTTCTATGCAATGTCATTGCTTCGTTATTGCTTCTGTTAGTGTTGTTGCTAAGATTTCAACTAGGATGGTTCTTGTGGATAAAGAATAAAGACATCGATTACAATGACGACGATCATGTTCTAATTTCCGACTGTTGTCGCTGCAACCGATGATTTTTCTGCAGGTGATACTGAGGAGATGTTGATGATGATGAAGACGAAAACGACGATGATAATGATAGTGATGATGCTGATAAGAATGACGATGAAGATGAGGATGAGGATGAGGATGATGAGGATGATGATGATGACGATGAGGATGATGATGATGATTATGATGATGATAATGATGAGGATGATGATGATGATGATGAGGATGATGATGATGATGATGAGGATGAGGATGATGAGGATGATGATGATGATGATGATGACGATGAAAATGATGATGAGGATGATGATATTGATGATGAAGACGAAAACGACGATGATAATGATGGTGATGATGTTGATAAGAATGACGATGAAGATGATGATGATAATGATGATGATGATGATGAGGATGAGGATGATAATGATGAAGATGATGATGATGTGATGATGATGATGATGATGATGATGAGGATGATGATGATGATGAGGATGAGGATGATGAGGATGATGATGATGATGATGATGACGATGAAAATGATGATGAGGATGATGATGACGATGAAGATGATGATGTTGGTGATGAAGACGAAAACGACGATGATAATGATGGTGATGATATTGATAAGAATGACGATGAAGATGATGATGATGATGATGATGATGATGATGATGATGATGATGATGATGATGATGATGATGATGTTACAAGCGATGATAACCATGAGGATGATGTTGATGCTGATAAGGAAGGTAATATTGATGCTCCTCGTAGTGCCGGCTGCCAATGCTGGTACTGATGCTCTACAGGGTTCGTCACTTTTGTTGATGCATTCTTTGTTTACCCAATATTTTCTTCTTCTTCTTCTTCTTCTGCTTCTTCTTCTTCTTCTTCTTCATCTTCTTCTTCTTCATCTTCTTCTTCATCTTCTTCTTCTTCTTCTTCATCTTCTTCTTCTTCTTCTTTTTCTTCTTCTTTTTCTTCTTCTTCTTCTTCTTCTTCTTCTTCTCCTCCTCCTCCTCCGCCCCTCCTCCTCCGCCTCCGCCTCCTTCATTATTACAATTATTATTATTATTATTATTATTATTATTATTATTATTATTATTATTATTATTATTGTCATTATTATTATTATTGTCATTATTATTATTATTATTATTGTTGTTGTTGTTGTTGTTGCTTTTCTGGTTATTGTTATTATTATTATTATCATTATTATTATTATTATTATTATTATTAATTATTATTATTATTGTTGTTGTTGTTGTTGTTATTATTATTATTATTATTATGATTATTATTGTTGTTGTTGCTGTTGTTGTTGTTGTTTTTCTGGTTATTGTTATTATTATTATTATCATTAATATTATTATTATTATCATTATTATTATTATATTATTATTATTATTATTATTATTATTATTTTATTATTATTATTATTATTATTATTATTATCATTATTATTATTATTATTATTAATTATTATTATTATTATTATTGCCGGTGCTCAGTGATTGCGCTGCGCTGCGGGACGAGGTGGAGCGAGGCAAGCACATTACGTAGACTATGTGGGGACGGGAGGGTTTAGGTGGCAAAGAGTCAAGGTAGGGGACGACAAGAAATGATAAGGGCGAGATGTACGAAAGTGATGCGGGGAGTTGTTGGCGAAGTACATGAAATAGAAAAACGACTGGGCCTGGGCGGTAGGATGGATGGACGGGTGTATGTCAGTGATCGGCAAGCTGGCGGCTATTTGGACTGTAAATGATGTCAAAGATGAAGAAGAAGAGGAATAAGAAAAGGAAGAAGAGGAAGAAGAAGTAGTTGTGGTAGTAGTAGTAGTAGTAGTAGTAGTAGTAGTAGTAGTAGTAGTAGTAGTAGTAGTAGTACAGGAACAAGAGCAAGAACAGCAACGACAACAACAACAGAAGGAACAACAACATAAATATAAACATAAATATAAAAATAAGAAAACGTACAAGAACAACAAGTAAACAAAAGATGCAAAAAAGTATGATGTAGACTATATTTAGGGGATGGAGGCAGGAAAGGAGAGGAGAAAAAATACGTGGTGAGAATGGCAAACAAAAAGAAAAATATAAAATGGAGAATAAGGGGGGGGAAGATAAAATGAAATAGAAAAGAAATGAGATGACGAAAGAGATAATGAAGAAAAGGGAGGAAAGGAGAGAAGAAGATGAGGAGAATGAAATAGAAGGAGTAAAAGAGAGGATGGTTTACCGGAGTAAAGGAAAATAAGAGACAAAGTGAAATAGTATAGAGTGGAAGAGAAAAGAAGAGATATTAAAGAGAGAAAGATGGATACTGCCAAATGAGGATGGTTAAGAGAAGAGCGTGAGGGAGAGAGAGATAGAGAGAGAGAGAGAGAATGAAGAGCAAGAGAGAGGCAGAGAGAGAAGAATATAAAGTTTTAAGAGTAAAAGAGAGAAAGAAGGTGAGATAAATAATAAGAAGAGACTCTGGGTTAAAGGAAGAGAAATACGAGAAAGTATGATAAATAGCACAGGGAAGAGGAGGAGGGTGAGGAGAGACACTGAGAAAGACAGGAAAAAATAAAGACATTGACAAAAAGTAGGAGGGGAGAGAAAAGAGAAAAGAAAGGAACGATGACGGAAAGAATTGAGAAGTGGGGAAAAGAATGGAAAGGAATAAGAAAAGAACGAGAAGAAAGTTAAAAAAAAAGGGCAGGAGAAAAAGAAGAACGTAAGTAAAATAGAAAGAAGGAGTAAGAAATAAGAGGAAGATACAGTGCAAAATAGAAAGAAGGTGATGGGGGTGGTAATGGCGTTTGTTCTTATCTCTTTCGAAGATGTGAAAGAAAGACAAAATGGCTCCCAATACTTCCGACCTCACTATTATACAACAGTTTAAACAGACGAGAGAAAAGAACTACTGGTCTATGAAACACCAAAGAGCAATAGAAAGAATGGGTTTACTGGATCGAGACAAAAAGGAAGAAACAGCTTAAGGAATAACGTCAGCAATTATTTTCAAACCAACGTCATTGAATCCAAACAATGTTTTTCCGCCATGTAAAAGCGTCAATGTGTGAACGCCATTGTATGTTTGTGGGCAAAGTTTTGTGTATTGTTTTTGTTGTTGTTGTTGTTGTAGGTGTTGTGTCGTTTGTGATGGGGTGTGTTTGTATATTCGTATTTGTTTGGAGATGAATTCTGGGGTTTATATTTATGAATGAATATGTTAGGTGTGAATTTGAAACAAAAGGTTAAGAAATAATAGTCGAACGATTAGTCCATGTGTGTGTGTATGTGTGTATTTATTTATGGTGTGCGTGTGTTTGTGTGAATGTGCTCAAACGATTCTTATGTTTTTGTGCTTTTGTGTATGCAAATACGCGTGAGTTGGTACATATAAATTAAAATTAATATGAGGGGCGTTTATATAACAGAACAGAGGTGTGATGAAAGAATTAAATAAAATACACAGGCACACTCTCACATGCACGCACGCACACCTCAAAGATACATGCATAGATACGTACTTACATACACACACGTGTGTGTGTGTGTGTGTGTAAATCGAAATGGAGCTAAGACAAATAACTCAGAATAGCCAGTGGCTTGGATACAAACAATAAAGTCGAAAATACATCAGGTGAAATAATAGATAAAATGCTTCATTTATTGAAGAACATAGACATTCCTTGCAATAAACGGCAACTGAGAGAAGATGTAATTGGACTGCGACCAAGCTGGGGCATTACTTCAAATTGTTTAATCGAACAAATCGACTCCAGCAATCATTTTGAGTGAGGCGCATATCCTATGTCAAACCGCTAAGTACTGCGTGTTATATCAAAGCTGTACTTGCTGGCAAGGTGGTGTTGGGCAAATGTAAACACGTGATTGAACACACACATACACGCATGCACACACACACACACACACACACACACCGAGCGCCCACATTGACTCATACAACATCCCCATCACAAATGGACCCACCACATACGCACACATACACACACTCACACGCACACACACACTACAACGCACACACTGTCATACACTACAACGCACACACTACAACACATGCAATCACACGAGCGTAGACTGAAAAAATTCATAGGCTGTCTATGAAGGAGTGATGCTAGAGCTGTGAAATCTTGCATGCATTAATTTCACTCCTACCTAATTAACAACTGAATTATTTCTTTTACAGGTAAATTAACATTTGACTTCAAATGTAATTAGTTGTAGAAATATTTTTATTTCTAAGTCTCTCAAAAGGAGACTACGGCAGCGGTACTGGATATTACTAGTTATCGCCAAGCTAATATGGCAGTCCAGAAATATAGGACGAATGTTGCCGTTGATTAACTCCAACATGCCATTGCTTCTAGCTAGCTATGTGACACACGAACCTGTGTCCATTATAACTATAATAACGGGCACAGGTTCGTGTGTCACATAGCTAGCTAGAGGCAATGCCCTGTTGGAGCTAATCAACTGCAGCATTCGTCCTATATTTCTGGACTGCCATATTAGCTTGGCGATAACTAGTAATTAGTAGCGTCTCTTGAAAATTTACAAAGTTTTGCATCGTGGTGTTATAATGTACATACAGGAAACGAGTTTAGCCACCAAGGACATTCATACTTGCTACATTTAGGGAATCATGCTCCAGCTTTATCAACAATACAAAAGTGAGTAGATGAATTTCGGAAGAGAAGGGAGAGTTTTGAAGGTGACCCAAGATCTGAACATCTTGAAACTGCCAACATCGAGGAAAACATTGTGTTCACCACATGCTGATAGGTGACAGGTGATTGGCAATGACTCTAAGAGCCATTGTTGTTAGTAAAGTTGAAAATATTCTGCTCAATGAATTTTGCACTACGAAAGTTTCTACTCGGTGGCTGCCAGGTCTTCTAGCACATGCTCAGAAGATACCAGGCTGATCCCATTACGTTATGATCTGACATTGTTTGAGACATATCCAGCTGATATCCTTGAACGTTTCCTAACCTAGGACGAGTGTTGTGTTCATCAGTTCATCAGTTTGAGTCAAAGAGAAGGAGACAATCCATGCAGTGGAAACACTCCCTCCTTACGTGCTTTAAAGTAGGCCAAGGTTGTTTCATCTGGAAGCATAATGACGACTTCAGTCTTTTGGGATTCAAAAAACATTGTGGTCATTGGCGAACATCAAGAGCCACACCATCAATGCAAAGTATTATGCCGACTTACTGAGGCATTTATGAAAGACTAAGAAGATCAAAGGACAGAAAATCTGACGAAAATGTCATAGTTCATAGGCGCAGGAGTGGCTGTGTGGTAAGTAGCTTGAGTAACCAGCCACATGGTTCTGGATTCAGTCCCACTGCGTGGCAC
>NC_042997.1:25271856-25279356 GCF_006345805.1 Octopus sinensis
AGTGGGGGAGCATCATAGCCATGTGTTGAGAGGGATTCTTTGGGGTTTGAATAGTTCACCTCTGGAAACGTGGGTGGTTCTTTCAACATCCTTAAACAACCCTTATTCAGGGACCTTTTGAGCGGGATGGGCTACTGCTACTCAACCAGAAGAAAATTCTAACTGGGCCCCACCTGCAAGGTCATGTGCTGTTTATCTTTTTATGAGATCACCATGTCGAGCACATATGGTTGTGATGCACGTGTACTGGTGTACCCTTATCAGACGGGTAGTCATGATTGGTATATTGGGCTTCGTATATTTTACCCCAGTGTCACTTTGATGGCATGAACTGCTCTCTCACTCAATAATAATAATAATAATGACGATGATGATGATAATAATAATACATATTGTTTTCATTATCATTCTCATTATAATTATAATTATTATTATTATTCCTTCGTAATAAAGTGTAGTCAAAATGCACCGGAGTCATTTATCAAGTCACAAGGACCTCAGTAAGACACATAAACATAAATACAATTCAGCAGAACAACTGGAAAGTAACATTATTTACATTTGACGGTGCCTTGGGTAAATTTCCAGGTACTTTTCGATGTTGTTTACTACTACTACTACTACTACTCAGGTCACTGCTTGAAATCGAACTTGGAATCTTAGGGTTAGTAGCCCGCGCTCTTAACCACTACGCCATATGTCCGTGGGCAATTATGGGGTGAATTTTAGGGCTTATAAATCTAATACCTTTCTATCCTTCCTTAATACTGGCTCGCATATGCTACTCATATCTGCACTCGGGCTGCTTAGGAGGTTGTTGTGTGCTAGTATATGTGCTGCTTCTTTTAGTTTTCGTATTTTCCAGTGGTGTTCTCTGTCTATTATTTTGTCTTCATCCCACAGAGTGAGGTGCTCTCCAATTTTCCATACATGATCAGCTATACCCGATTTATCAATATCTCCTCGTGTCACAGCTTTGCGATGTTCGTCTACCCTTACTCCATCCCATGCAGCTGTGGTAGGTTATACAACGTCAAAACATGCTGCCCAGTCAAAATAAGGGTACACGAACATTGCAAAGCTGTGACACCAGGAGATGTTGATAAATCGAGTATAGCTGATCATGTATGGAAAAATGGAGCCCCTCTCCTGTAAATGAAGAATCTGGTGTGATTATATTAATGGCCGACAAATGTATATACAGTGCATTTCTCGTTTTGTGCTATGAGAACCATCAGCTTTTCATTAGCCCTCCTCACTAGTACAAAATCCGCTGCTGTGTGGATGGATTTTTGTTGTTTTGTTGCAGTGACATTTTCTTTGTAAAGTTTGCTGTGTTTTTTATTCTCTTGTGAGTGCTTGTGATGGTGTTGGTGATTGTGGTGCTTGTAGTATTGGTGTTGTCATCAGTGAGTTTGTGTTTGCCGTTTCTTGGATTTCTCCCTTTCTTCTGTATCTCTTTCTCGTTTTTTTTTTTTTTTTTTGCATTTGAGGCTTCTCCCTCACCATCACTTGGATGCGTGGAGGAGTCAGTCTCTTCTATGTTTTCTCCTGGTATTGTTTGTTCTTGTTCCCTTGTAATTGTTGTTGGTGCTCCTGCTACAGTAGCTTCCGCCACTGATACTGGTGCTACGCTCACTGCCACCTTTACTGTAACACCTCCCTGTTTTGTCTCCTTAAGTTCAATTTCTGTCTCCATTACCCTGCCTTTCTGTTGTTTTTATTGTTTTTGTAGACTTATGTGTTGTGGTGTTTTCGTTTCGACATTTCTTTCTGCCCTTCTGTTCTGGTTCTGTGAGTAGAAAAACTTGAAGTGACCCGTTGAACCACGTTCAACCTTAGTTCTATACTCCATTCGAGAAGGAAATCAGTTCTGGGACTTTCTCTAACTTCTTTGGCTTCGCGCGAAGAACCTCCAAGGTAGACCACACCCAATCTCCGTCCTCGATCTTTTAACATCCAAAATATTCTCTCCCTCGTCCATACAAATACAGGCGAGATTCCACCATAAATTTAGGCCTGGCGCGACACCTAGAACCCTATTTCGTACCACCCTTCTTCTCATGCACGTTCGGAAGAGGGTGATTTCCTCGGTGCGACGCGTGGTCACCGAGCTCTGTATTGCCCGCACTTCGGTCTTAAAAAGGGTCTCTATTCCGTCGTACTGCCTCGCTTTGGCAATGTGGTGGATATCCTGCCATATGTCTTTCAAATCTTTTTTCTACCTGGTTGCGTTTCACATTTTCTAATTTCCTTGTCTTTGTTTTCACGCACCTGTCGACGACAACTGTCCATTTAGCTGTAACTTAAAGCGCGTCGCTTGGCGGCGTCAATTCTGCTATCCTTCCATTCATTTTCACATATCTGGCTGCCTTGTTTAGTTTTTCTCTTTTGTTCTCCAAAGAGATGTTAACCAATTCCTTAGCTGCTATGATATTTGCAAGACTCTCTTTCCTGCCGCTAACTCAGTTTTTGTTAATCTCTTCGCTGCACCTGTTTTCAATGTTGTTCGTGCTACAAACATTTTCCAAGAAATTTCAATGCCACTTTGGTTAACAAACGTCAGCCCCTCAGAAGGGCAACTGGCTTGAAAAATGATTTAAATAACAAAATACAGTATATAAAAAATAAATAACACTGAAGCAAAATAACACCAAATATATAGTGCGTGTGTTTTTATTGGTTAAACTGGCAAAATGAACATTCCGAAATATAACAATATCTGTTTCAACACACGACTTCACATAAAAAATTTTGCACAACAAATATATAAACGTACAGTATAGAACCTTTTAAACAAGTGAATTAGTCATAAACTTACAGCGCCTCCAAAACAAATCTCCACCTATGTCAACAACAACAACAACAACAGCAATAATAATAATAATAGTAATAATAACGATGATGATGATACGACGACGATAATAATAATAATAATAATAATAATAATGATAATGATAATGATAATAATAATAATAATAATAATAATAATAATAATAATAATAATAATAATAATAATAATAATAAGGCTGGACGTGGCAGAGGCTGGAGGTGACAGAGGCTGGACGTGTTCTTTGCTGCTCTGACCTGTCAGCAGCTGAAGAGACAGAAACATTAATACAACCCAGCAGGACAACTGAAAAAATAACTATTAAAGACTGGAATATCTACAGTTTTCTGTGAGTATTTTGAATTTCCCTCAAAATAAGTTAAGGAATTTATATATCAACAGCTTTGGACATACAAACGAACACCTCAAAAAATTTGGAAACTTTAATATCTCTAATTTTGTGTGAACATTTTATCTTCCGTTCTTCCCTGACTAACAGAATATGTAAACGTGCCTTTTATTGTAACAGCACACTTAAATGCACGATAAAAAATTAAGGAAGTAAGCACTGCCAATATATACTTACAGCGCAACAACAAAAACTGTAAACTACAGCAAAACTTTTTAAAAAATAAGAAAAATTCCAAAAGAAAAAGTGAAAGAAATTCAGAAATTGAAAAATCCAACAAGGTGAGCATCTCTTCCTCCTACTATTCCCAAAGACTGGGATATCTACAATTTCTTGTGAATATTTTAAATCTCCCTCAAAATAAAATAAGTTAGGAAACTTACATACCTACAGCTTTTGAACAGACAAATGATCAGCTTAAAAATATCCTCCAAAATCTACAACTAATGTGTGACGATTTATCCTTTCCTCTCTGTCCATTAGTATTCGAAAATGTGAACATCATCCTCCTTTTTATTCTAAGAACACTACTATTTGTCTCTGTGTGGTCATACAAAAGACCATATTTAGTAAATCTTAATTCAAATTTTACTATCTGCAACTTGTTTTCTTTCTTTTTGACTTTACCTGAGTGTTCGAAAATGCAAGCACCCTTTTCATTACAAAAGTCCTGTTTTCTCCAACTGGACAAACGAACATCTCAAGAAAACTTTAAAACTTTAATATATAACCCAAATTCGTAAACACACATTTTATTGCAACAACACAATCAGAATATACATATATATATATATATATATATATATATATATATATATATATATATATATATATATATGTGAGCAAAACTCTCGAGAAGTACGTGGGACAAATAGGGGTTGCAATAGGGGCAGAAAATCTCACTGCTTGGAACCGATCGAATACTCCGGAAGGTGCTCGAAATATAAGAGGGGTTACCTAAGTTCACTGGTAGTGAACAGCTGACACTGTAGTACATCTCCAGCGCTTGAAGCTGTGCAAAGGCAATAATAATAATAATAATAATAATAATAATAATAATAATAATAATAATAATAATAATAATAATAATAATAATAATAATGTGCTGTTTATCTTGATATGAGATCACCATGTCACGCACATATGGTTGTGATGCATGTGCCTGGTGTACCCTTATCAGACGAGTAGTCATGATGGGTATATTGGGCTTCGTATATTTTACCCCAGTGTTACTTTGATAGCATGAACTGCTCTCTCACTCAATAATAATAATAATAATAATGGTTTCAAATTTTTGGACAAAGGTGGTGGGTACTTCAAAGTACAACTGGTGCATATTTTATCTACCCGAAATGTTGAAAAGAGGCAACGTCGTCTTTGGTGGAATTTGTTCTCAGAAGGTAAATGCAGATGAAACACCGGTAGCTTATTTCCCCTGAGCGCTAATGATTCATCCAGCAAGGACGTGTACAGTGACGAAATGCAAATAAAACGGTCGTTTTTTAAGTAAAGCCGAAGGTAGCAAAACTGCCAATAATAAATAACAACAAGGGAAAAATCCGAAATGATGGTTTGCGATGGGGCAGCGGCTTAGGAACAACCAAGATAAACCAAAATATCAACGATTTTTCTTAATAACAGGAATCAGATTGTCCCCACCTCTTATGGGTACATAATGAGTGAAGACTTGTAGGCTAGGAGAATGCTGGTTTCTAGCCTACTTGCTGCAGGGCAGGACATTCCTTTCTATCTTCATCTTCTTTAAGTAAAACTTGGGTACAACAATGAAAGGTTAACTGAAGCGTGAAACATATCCCTCTTCAGTCACTTAGACATGTCACCACAATTTTTTCCACTATAATCATCAAACAATTGAAAAACAATTTGCTCTTCCCGGTCAAGGACATAGAACATAGTAATTACATTGATAAATTAACGAGGAGTTGAATACGAAACCACATGCGACGACTATAGTTCGCCAAAACTCTACGAAAATGTTATGCTCGCATTCTGAGGATGTGAGGCGATCTGCGGACGGCTGACAGCTCTTCCCCGTTTGTTCATTTGAATTAGCTATTACAGATATTTTTTTTATATATTCTGCGATTCTTATCGACAACCAAAGTTTTCTTGAAAAAGTCCTCGATCTTCATACTCACTTGCCATCTTATAGAAAGATAAGTGCGCTTGATAAAAATCAAGATGCAAGACACAAAATCTTGGGCTTCAATAGACCATGAAGTGCAATACCACGAAAGAGTTGCGGTTTTGGAAAATGTACTTCACGAGAAGATAACACTCTTGCGTACCATCCTGTCGAATATTCCAGCCGTTTGAAAGCAGCATTCTTATATTTCTTTCCCCTCCGCTCCGAATAAACGTTTTGTGACAAGCCGTTCGTCTTCACCTCGTCGCACGAGAGAGACTTGGATTCAGAGAGCTCCGAGAAAGAGAAAACGATGTGACACATGTGTATGTTTAAGTTGTACTGATAGTGGTGACGGCAGTGGTGGTTGTGCTCTCCTGTAAAGCATCTTTTGGTTGTATTCGCTCGTTTTGTTCTCTGATTTTAGAATCTCTTCATTGAAGTTGCAATTGCCCTCGCTTTTGCTGCAGTTGTGGCAGTTGTTGCTGCTGCTGTTGAGCGAACGGTCTTCGCCCCAGAGCTTGCAAGATGGGAGAACTCCGAAACGTGGTCCTTTGCTATTTTTAAGACCCGCAGAAGAGAAAGCAGGTCAACCCCCGACACCGAGAGCACTGACGGATGGATGAATGCGCATCCAGGCTCAGCGGTTGCGTAGGACGTCGGGGAAAAGAAACAGGAAGAAAGAGTGAGAGAAAGTTGGGGCGAAAGAGTACAGCAGGGGTCACCACCACCCCCTGCCGGAGCCTCGTCGAACTTTAGGTGTTTTCGCTCAATAAACACACACAACGCCCGGTCTGGGAATCGAAACCGCGATCCTCCAACCGCGAGTCCGCTGCCCTAACCACTGGGACATTGCGCCTCCACTGCTGCTGCTGTTGCTGCCACTGTTTCTATACCTACTGTGGTTTTGGATGTTGTTCTGTTAGTTTCATTGATGATGTTGTGAACTTAGCATCATCATGGGGTTTGATTTCTAGAGTTTTTACATGGAACTAGCTACTTCCTTCCATCACCAGCCCTACCGACAACTGGACGCCATTTTACAACTCAGACAAACTGGGGATGCTTTAGGGATTCCCCTGTTTGCATCAGGAACTTTTCTCTCTTCAACCTTGGCAGCCTCTATGCTTCCAGAGTAGCCTTTCAATTCTCTTCATCACACCGGCTGCCACTTTCTACAGAATCATTATCTATGGTAGTATATCAACCATTAGCCATACACGCTCTGTGTATAATAATAGAATAAGGTTGAACTTATCATATTAAAACTGAGCAGTGAATGAGCTTCTCGTTATAAAATCAAGGAAGAATCTATCATCCACCATTACGTATTCCCTACCTGGAGTGGCGACGTTTTTACAGATTCTACTCTGCATTCAAGCATCTGTACTTAGTCCGATTCTTTCACCTTCCCAATTTCAATACCTATTTTCGTTATTTTTAATTTATCTCGAGAGACGCTACTGAAAGAGACTTTTCTGCCCTTTTTATTTTTCTGTCCTTTTTAAAAAAAATTTTTTTTTTTTTTACATATCTGGTTATTTTAGTTTCCTATAATTGTCCCCTACGAGTCATCTAGATTCTCTTGAATGATCTGTTCGTAACTGTTTTACTCCGAGGCTCTTACTGCGCTTACAAGCAAGCGATCCTAGTAGCAGCCGTGATATCGCTCCTGTTGCTGCTGACGCTAGATTTAAATAGGATGCTACCGACTGCAGAATGGAAGAAATGTTGGTGTTGGTGTCGTTGTTGTTATTGTTGCTACTGTTCATGGTGGTGATAGTGGTGGTGATGGTGATAGTGGTGGTGGTGGTGGCGTTAGCTAATATTTTGCTATTTGGTTGTTTTATCTGATTGGACAGTATTTTTTTTGTTCATTTTTAACATTCATCTTTAGTGTTGTTATTACTTAATTTTCTCTTCACAAACTGCCTAACCATGATCCATATCAACGTCAAAGTGATTCCGTTGATGAAAAGTACCATAAAACCGGACCCCTGAAAACCTGAAGAATAAGGATTTTAAAAAGCACACCTGAACAATACAAGTAAAAATGCATTATTCATAAAAATAATATGAGATATATTTAAAAACAGAAAATTGTAAAAGTTAAGA
>NC_042997.1:25289356-25296856 GCF_006345805.1 Octopus sinensis
GTGCCTCTCTTAAATATTGATTCACAAATACAAAATGATGATATTTTCTTCGGGGAATCGTCATTATTCATAGGGTGTCTTAATACTCTATGAAAGAAATATTTAGTTAATTTGTTTTCCCATAATTACTGATTTTTAACCAGTAATGCTTCCCCTTCTTTTTTTCTTTTTAAAGGAAGACAACTCCAACAACAGCTCATTTATATCTTGGCCGAATGCTATTGCCTTTAGGTGTGAAATGAATCTGAATTTTGTTAAATTAATTTTTTTTCTGCTTTTATTTGAATTCTTTATGATATTCTAAATTTATTTTATTCCGATTGTCTCACAGATTTCAATAGGGAATATTGTTCCAGGATCTCTTCCTCAACGATAAGACGCCTAAAGAAAACTACTGGTTGATGAATATAATACTAGTTTGCCTTGTATTTTCTCTTGTTCCCTTTTTTCTCTCCCTCTGTCAAATAATGTGCTCAGTGTTCAGCTAAAATATTGCCTGCAAACATATTCTTTTTTCTTTCGAAACTAATTTTATTAAATAGTTCCTCGTTGGGTGATACTTGTTGAAAGATGGTGTTCTGATTCAAGTTAAGTTATATTTCTTTAATCCTTTAATCATTTCTGTCTCTGAACTGCGAAACCACCTTGAAGGGTTTAGTTGGAATAATCGACCTTAGTATTTATTTTAAGCTAGGTACATATTTTTGATAGACCTATAAATTACGGACCCGTAAAATAACCAAACCGGTTCAATGTGTGGTGGAGACAAAAAGAAACAGAAAGACACACACAAGGCGTCGAGCTAGCAGAAACATTAGCACGCCGGAGGAACTGCTTATCGGAATTTCGTCTACTGTTACGTTTCGAGTTCAAATTCCGCCGAGGTCGACTTTGCCTTCCATCCTTCCGGGGTCGATAAATTAACTACCAGTTACGCACTGGGATCGATCTAATCGACTTAATCCCTTTGTCTGTCCTTGTTTGTCCCCTCTATGTTTAGCCCCCTTGTGGGCAATAAAGAAATAAGAAAGACACACGCGCATACAAACATATATACATGCAGTTACTCTCTACCAAATCCACTCACGAGGTCTTGGTCAGCTCGGGGGCTGTAGGAAAAGACAATTGCTACAAGTATCAAGCAATGGGACTGAACTTGGAATAAGGTGGTTGGATAGCAAACTCCGTACGTCACAGCCACTGAGATTTTTGAATTAAAATTTAATCTTTTATTCCTTTAAAGTTACAGTTCTTGAATTGCTGCTATATTGTCCCTCCAATTTGAGGTCTTCAATCAATTAAATCAACCTCAAGATTAATTTTCAAATCTACTACAAACTGCAATGTCAGGAAAACTAAAAAAGATAGTATCTGTTGTCCATCGGTAGGAGACAAGCATTGCATTTCTTTCCTTTTATAATAAATTCGTACAGGAATTTCAGCGTTTATGAACATTTTGTAGGGTCTTCGAAACTGGTTGAAGAAAGAGATATTGATATCAATATCAACAGACTAGTTATGTAATACCGTTGCACGCCACAGGTTCTGTTTTTCTGCAAGTATTTCGGGGACTGGTGGCAGTGATGATATTTCGGATAACAGAATAGGCTGTGACCTTTCATAAGTCAGTGCTACCCTAGCAAGAGTGACCCTAAATCATTGACAATTACTCTCTATATTTCCGCCCCATATATATATATAATATATATATATATATGTATATATATATATATATATATATATATATATTATATATATATATATATATATATAGATATATATATATATTATTTTGATTTGAAAACCCCACTAAAATGGGAGAAAGCGTTAATGATCTGAATGATATGATATACGTATGTAAAATATGTAATATATAAATAAATAACTGTAAATATGAACCATCCGATATCTTCTGATTACCTCATTTCTTCTAATATATATATATATTATATTGTTGTTGTGCTCCCCTTCGGTCATGAATAACCATGAGATTGCACCTAGAAAGTTACCCTCCGAGGTACAAGTCTGGGCAAGGTTGTTTATGGAAGACTAGCAGAATCCCATGCATACCAGCCTCCCGATACAGCTTGGCACCAGTGATATCGCAGTTTATTTATTTACGTGGAAGTGGCCGAACATTTCACAGACACGTGTACCCTTAACGTAGTTCTCGGGGAGATTCAGCGTGACACAGAGTGTGACAAGGCTGGCCCTTTGAAATACAGGTACAACAGAAACAGGAAGAAAGGGTGAGAGAAATTTGTGGTGAAAGAGTACAACAGAGTTGAGTACCACCCCCTGCCGGAGCTTCGTGAAGCTTTAGATGTTTTTGCCCAATAAACACTCACAATGCTCGGTCTTGGGAATCGAAACCGAGAACCTACGACCGCGAGTCCGCTGCCCAAACGACTAGGCCATTGCACTCCACCACACACACACACACACACACACACACACACACACACACACACACACACACACAACACACACACACACATACATATATATATATACATATACAGGGAGAGAGAGACAGACAGAGGAGAGAAAGATACATACATATCTATAAATACTGGCACTAAGTCGATAACGACGATGAGGGTTCCAGTTGATACGATCAACGGAACAGCCTGATCGTGAAATTAATGTGCAAGTGACTCTGCATCCCACAGACATGCGTTTCATTAAACTCGCTCGAGCGAGGATCTGCAGGATATGAGAATATGAAAATGCTAGCCCTTTAGAATACAGGTACAATTCATTTTTGCCTAGAGCAACGTGCAATAAAGTGTCTTGCTCAAGAGATGTCGTACCACCAAAAATCGAACTCACAAGCTTACACTCGTGAACCGAATCACCCCAACCATTGATGAAGCACTCCGTCGGTTACGACGACGAGGGTTCCGGTTGATCCGATCAACAGAACAGCCTGCTCGTGAAATTAACGTGTAAGTGGCTGAGCACTCCACAGACACGTGTACCATTAACGTAGTTCTCGGGGATATTCAGCGTGACACAGAGAGTGACAAGGCCGGCCCTTTGAAATACAGGTACAACAGAAACAGGAAGTAAGAGTGAGAGAAAGTTGTGGTGAAAGAGTACAGCAGGGATCACCACCATCCCCTGCCGGAGCATCGTGGAGCTTTAGGTGTTTTCGCTCAATAAACACTCACAACACCCGGTCTGGGAATCGAAACCGCGATCCTACGACCGCGAGTCCGCTGCCCTAACCACTGGGCCATTGCGCCCCACCCCCAACCATTACCCACGCGTATTCACACACGCACACATAAACATATCAGTATATAGCTGTAATTAACTGACATATTTAATTACCAAAAAATCTCATTTAGCTGGTTCTGACACTTAGGTTGTTATACCTCAGATTTTTTGGCCCGTTCTAGCTGTACAATATTTACTGAATATATGTTTAAATCGATATAAAACTTTGAATGTGCCTTTGATAAATAAAATAGAGAGTTTACTTCTTGAATTAGCATGTAAAACCGCTGAAACATTCTACAAATAGCTGTATCGATAGAACAAAGAGTGACCTATGAGAGGGTGAAAAGGCTCATCAACAAATATTGCATCAAGAATAGAAATGCATACATGCTTAAGATGCCTCGCACTGGGATCCAAGCGTATATCTAAAAGTTGCAAAGCGAACTTCTCAATAACTCGACTATGCCTGCTTCTTGTATCGAATATATAAACTGAGGTAAATAGTCCTACTATGGTTTGTCTCTGCTAGTGTACCTGTTGCGTTATATTCTACTATACAAATGTAGCCTTGTTTACATTATTCTTCGTGTCCACCTGTTACTACTTCTTTAATCATATCCGTTAGATTTATATTTTTATGTTATAGTAAACTGCACATAATGACTTGCATACACATTGATTTGTCTTTCTTTTCCCTTTTCGTCTCTCTCACTATTATTATTATTATTATTATTATTATTATTATTATTATTATTATTATTATTATAATTAATATTATTATTATTATTATTATTATTCAGTAGTTTTATTTTTTTTTTATAGCGTGCTTTCACTTCACTACCGAGCGCAGCTCTGTGTGCCTTGGGTATGTGCTGTGATTTGTTGTGATGCTCTGATGGTTATTGTATGGAAGTGTTCTGCGTAGGATGTGTGCAGCAGTGCTAGTAGTGCAATTTTCTGTATGTTATATGTGTTTGTAAGTCCTGGTATTTTTGTTATGTATTTGTCTGAATATTTTTTTATCATGCCTAATGCACCTACTATGATAGGAATTGTTTCTGTTTTCAGATTCCACATTCTAGTTACCTCTATTCCAGGTCTTTGTATTTTTATTATTATTATTATTGAGTGAGAGAGCAGTCATGCCATCAAAGTGACACTGGGGTAAAATATACGAAACCAATATACCCATCATGACTACCCGTCTGATAAGGTACACCAGGCACATGCATCACAACCATATGTGCGCGACATGGTGATCTCATATCAAGTAAACAGCACATGACCTTGCAGGTGGGGCCCAGTTAGAATTTTTCAGGTTGAGTAGCCCATCCCGCTCAAACGGTCCCTGAATAAGAGTTGTTTAAGGATGTTGAAAGAACCACCCATGTTTCCAGAGGTGAACTATTCAAACCCAAGAATCCCTCTCAACACATGGCTATGATGCTACCCCACTACTTCTGCTCGTGATCAGAGATGCACATATCGTCAGCCACTAAGGGACATGCTCAACTGGTTAAGGTCAAACAACTGACAAGCAAATCTGTGGTATTGAGCAGAATATTTGCTGTAGCCCATCTTTTATACCAAGACAAAACAATGTACATGATAACACTTCCAATCAGTTAAGATCAGAAGCCATGAGAGCCACTGCCTGGTACTGCATCAGGGCATTTATATTATTATTATTATTATTATTATTATTATTATTATTATTATTATTATTATTATATTATTTATTATATTATTATTTATTATTATTATTATTATTATTATTATTGAGTGAGAGAGCAGTTCATGCCATCAAAGTGACACGGGTGTAAAATATACGAAGCCCAATATACCCATCATGACTACCCGTCTGATAAGGGTACACCAGGCACATGCATCACAACCATATGTGCGCGACATGGTGATCTCATATCAAGATAAACAGCACATGACCTTGCAGGTGGGGCTCAGTTAGAATTTTCTTCAGGTTGAGTAGCCCATCCCACTCGAAAGGTCCCTGAATAAGGGTTGTTTAATGATGTTGAAAGAACCACCCATGTTTCCAGAGGTGAATTATTCAAACCTCAAAGAATCCCTCTCAACACATGGCTATGATGCTCCCCCACTACTTCTGCTCGTGATCAGAAATGCACATATCGTCAGCCACTAAGGGACATGCTCAACTGGTTAAAGTCAAACAACTGACAAGCAAATCTGTGGTATTGAGCAGAATATTTGCTGTAGCCCATCTTTTATACCAAGACAAAACAATGTACATGATAACACTTCCAATCAGTTAAGATCAGAAGCCATGAGAGCCATTGCCTGGTACTGCATCAGGGCATTTATTATTATTATTATTATTATTATTATTATGATTGAGTCAGAGAGCAGTGCATGCCATCAAAGTGACATTGGGGTAAAATATACGAAGCCAAGTATACCTATCGTGACTACCCGTCTGATAAGGGTACACTAGGCACATGCATCACAACCATATGTGCGCGACATGGTGATCTCATATCAAGATAAACGGGCACATGACCTTGCAGGTGGGGCCCAGTTAGAATTTTCTTCTGGTCGAGTAACCCACCCCGCTCAAAAGGTCCCTGAATAAAGATTGTTTAAGTATGTTGAACGAACCACTCATGTTTCCAAAGGTGAATTATCCAAACTTCTAAGAATTATTTCAACACACAGCTATGATGCTGCCCAACTACTTCTGCTCGTGATCAGAGATGCAAATATCGTCAGCCATTAAGGGACATTCTCAACTGGTTATGGTCAAGCAACCGACAAGCAAATCTGTGGTATTGAGCAGAATATTTGCTGAAGCCCATCTTTATTATCATTATCATCATTATCATTATTATTATTATTATTATTATTATTGCTATTATTATTATTATTATTATTATTATTATTATTATTATTATTATTATTATCTATTATTACTTTTTTTCTTCTTTCAAATTTGCTTCCATTTCTTGCCGAGTGTCTTCCCGACTCCTAGGTCAAAGAAACTCATAGTATACATTGGTAGGCCATTAAACTAAACTTAATAGTTCGTTCATTTTATTATTATTATTATTATTATTAATATTATTATTATTATTATTATTATTATTATTATTATTATTATTATTATTATTATTATTATTATTATTCAGTAGTTTTATTTTAATAGCGTGCTTTCACTTCACTACCGAGGGCAGCTCTGTGTGCCTTGGGTGTGTGCTGTGATGTGTTGTGATGCTCTGATGGTTACTGTATTGAAAGTGTTCTGCGTAGGATGTGTGCAGTGTCTAGTAGTGCAATTTTCTGTATGTTATATGTGTTTGTAAGTCCTGGTGTTTTTGTTATGTATTTGTCTGAATATTTTTTTATCATGCCTAATGCACCTACTATGATAGGAATTGTTTCTGTTTTCAGGTTCCGCATTCTAATTATCTCTATTCCCAGGTCTTTGTATTTTGAGAGTTTCTCCATTTCTTTTAGAGACTCGTTGTCATCTGCCGGTATTGATACATCAATTAGAAAGCATTCTTTTCTTCATGATCTCTAACAACTATATTTGGTCTGTTGGCCTTAATTTCTCAGTCTGTATGTATTGGCATATCCCAGAGTATGGTTGCTTTCTCTTTTCCTGTGACCTTTTCTGGTGTGTGCCTATACCATCTTTTTTCTGTTGTTATTCCATAATGTTGGCATAGCTTCCAATGTATGTAGGTCCCAAATCTGTCGTGTCTGTGAATACATTCCTTCTTAGCCAGGATTGGGCAGTCAGAGATTATATGATATATTGTTTCTTGTCCATCTCCACCTATTCTGCAATTACTTGTTATATTTCATTTCATTACATGTTTTTGGTAATTTCTAGTGGGGAGGCTTTGGTCTTGTGCTGCAATTAGAATCCCTCTGTCTCTGCTTTGAGTCCTGAGCTTCTCAACCATTGCTGGGATTTTTATATGTCTATTTCTTTTGCATTTAGTTTACTCCACTATTTGCCATGAAGGGGTTTTTCTTTCCATCGTTTTATCATGGTCCGTTGCTGTTCTAGTTTTAGTTTGGATTTCATTTGTTTTATAGTTTTTGTTGTTTCTTCTTCTTCTTCTTCTTCTTCTTCTTCTTCTTCTTCTTCTTCTTTTCTTCTTTTCTTCTTCTTCTTCTTCTTCTTTTCTCTTCTTCTTCTTCTTCTTCTTCTCTTCTTCTTCTTCTTCTTCTTCTTTATATTTTTTAGGTGGTATGATTTCTTGTTTGTATTTGTCAGCTTCCTTAAATACT
>NC_042997.1:25301856-25308081 GCF_006345805.1 Octopus sinensis
TTTAGTGGTTTTAAAGTGAGTTTCAGGAAGGTTTAGAGCTTGTGATGACGACAATTTTATTGGATTAAAGGATCTTTTCGCTTTGACTGCACTTTTTGAAATTTAAAATTAAGCGAACAATCTCAAATTTGGTGTATTGATCTAATATTTCACGCTGAATCGCATTGTTTATTTCAATTGTCCCAAAATTTTCTTTCATTTTTAAGTTACAGAGCTTTTTTAAAGTTTGATATCTTTTACCGAGTCAGCGAAGAAGAATTTGGAAGCTGTCATTTTGTGTGTGACTGCAATCGTAAGACGAAAACACAATATTGTTAACGTTGCGACAATAACGCGTGTTTTAAGTATCTAATAAGCGAAAAATGATAGAAAAACATGTAAGCAACACATATTTTGTAGTTTTAAATATTCAATATGCCTTTAATGTAAAGGTAAAAAAAAAGAGCAATTAACACATTTTATAGTTTTAAGAGGATAAAAAAATAAACTAAGTTCCATTTCGAAAAAAAAAAAAGAGCAAGCAGTATATATTGATTTTCATAAACCCACGTGGTTTTACAGGAAAGTGCCAACGCTTGTCTTGTTACTCTGGAAACAATCACTTATATATGTGTGGCTCTCGATTGTCTAAAATTACCCAAAATCTGTAAACTTTAAAAGCTATAAAAGTGTTTATTTATTAATTAATTGCTAAAATGAAATTCGTGTCAATAATAAGCATACAAAACTACATCAATAGACCAAATTTGAAATCAATTGAAATAAAATGGGAGAAATTAAAAAGCGACATACAAACAGAAAATATCTAGATTAAATAACTTCGTTACACTGTGGAGAATAAAATTGTATCATATATTTTATTCAGGTATGATAATATACTGCAAGGAAAGGATCCCTTTGCTCATGAATGACAACGAGATTGCACCTAGTAAGTTATCCTTCGAGGCACAAGTCCGGACGACGTTGTTTATAGAAAACCAGTAGTTGCCTACGCATACTGGAAAGCAGTTCATTCGACTGCTCGCTTCCTAAATACTTGTTTCAACTTCCATCTATTTTGCAAATCCATAAGGCGGCGAGCCGGCAGAAACGTTAGCACGCCGGGCGAAATGCGTAGCCGTATTTCGTCCGCCGTTACGTTCTGAGTTCAAATTCCGCTGAGGTCGACTTTGCCTTTCATCCTTTCAGGGTCGATAAATTAAGTACCAGTTACGCACTGGGTTCGATATAATCGACTTAATCCGTCTGTCTGTCCGCGCTTGTCCTCTCTGTGTTTAGCCCCTTGTGGGTAGTAAAGAAAGAAAAAATTAATTGAAAATGCTGAATAATTTCTTTTGTTTCTAGAGGATTGCGGTGGTTTTTATCGTCTTTTTTTTTTGATTAGCATAAAAAAAAGAAATAAAAATCCAAGAATGTAATAAGCAACGACGAAATGAGATAAAGAAAGAAACAATGAGAAATTGAGAACAGTCATACCTATAAACATGAACAGGCATACATACAAACATGAGTGTAAGGAAATTTAGAGAAGGAAAGAAAGAGAATGAGGAGAATAGAAGTTGATAACTCATAAATCGGAGTTGAAAACTCATAAATCTAACACTCACAGACACACGCAGGGATTAAGTCGATTATATCGACCCCAGTACGTAACTGGTACTTAATTTATCGACCCCGAAAGGATGAAAGGCAAAGTCGACCTCGGCGGAATTTGAACTCGGAAAGTAACGGCAGACGAAATACGGCTACGCATTTCGCCCGGCGTGCTAACGTTTCTACCACGAACACACAAGAACATACAACACATGCACATCGATATACAAGCAATCAAACAGCTTTCTGGACACGTTCATCAGAATTAACTTTCATTATGATAAGTTGCAAAGAAGAAATTACAGCAACACGAACTACAAACACTCGATCCACCAAATCAAGAGCTAAAAATCTACCAGTGTTTCACTCATCATTAATCTCAATCTTGATCAATTACCTATATTGAGGATAATATTTATAATTTTCATAGGAATACATTTTTCCATCTCACACTGACAGATACAGTAAAAATTTTAATAATAACAATAATAAGGTTAGTTAGAGTCGTTCAGCAAAATAAAGAATTATATACTCAACTATAGCCTTTATTTTCACATACCACGCAATGACACCCACTATAGAGACGCAGCTAGATGTTCACTCGAAATACCTGCTATATAGAGGTGATGTACAAAAGTATAAGTGGACCAGCACCGGACCAATTGCTAATGACTCAAAGTTTCATTTTATACAATATGTGCCTAAGTTCAGAAAAAAGGATAATGATTGAGAAAATGTTACTGCTCTCTCAAAACATGTGATGTAATTGTAGGATTGAATGCCTAATTCTATCTTAAAACCGGATAAAGGCCTGCAAGCAATCGGATCAGTGGAACGTCTAAATGGTTCTGCATCCTTGACCTTCTCATAACCTTCACCCCTTTTCCGCCAACCTATATCATCGCATCTAATTTCTTTATTGCCCACAAGGAGCTAAACATAGAGGGGGCAAACAAGGACAGACAAAGGGATTAAGTCGATTACATAGACCCCAGTGCGTAACTGGTACTTATTTAATCGACCTCGAAAGGATGAAAGGCAAAGATTGATCTCGGCGAAATTTGAACTCAGAACGTAGCGACAGACGAAATACCTATTTCTTTACTACCTACAAGGGGCTAAACACAGAGGGGACAAACAAGGACAGGCAAACGGATTAAGTCGATTACATCGACCTCAGTGCGTAACTGGTACTTAATTTATCGACCCGAAAGTATGAAAGGCAAAGTCGACCTCCGCAGAATTTGAACTCCGAACATATAACGGCAGACAAAATACCGCTAAGCATTTCGCCCGACGTGCTAACGTTTCTGCCAGCTCGCCACTTTCTCGTCGGATCATATTAATCCTCATGCAATCCTTCATCTTAACCCCTAAGTAAGCTGAAGTGTAATTCACTCAAGAACAATGTGGATATACACAGAAAATTGAACAGGATTCCCACTGCTATATACGAAGATGTACTGAAAATTTCGTGACTTTTGGTTAAAGAAAATACAGGAGAATCAGTTAGTTATGATTTTATTAAACATATTCCCTTCTTAGATTCACACACTTATTGCAGCGGTCATTCAGTTTTTCGCAGCCCTGTAAAAGAACTTGGGATGCTGGGTCACCAACTAGGCTTTTAACAACACCATTAAATCCTGAAACATTTCAGCACCTCCACGTTTGGCTTGTCTAACCAGCGTGGAATAATTTGGTTGCCTGTCTGTAGTGTAATATGTAATCCTGTCAAAACTTTAACGCTAGATACTTTCTCCGAGTCGAGTCCTGTCTCTAGTGCTACTTTTGCAGTACCAGTCCGAATATGTGCTTATTATATATATATATATCTGTGTGTGTGTGTGAGTGTGTGTGTGTGTGTGTGTGTGTGTGCATGCATGCGTGTGTGTGTGTGTGTGTGTGCTAGTGTGAATGTGTATTTGTGTGAGAGTGTGTGTATGTATGTGTGTGTTGACCAATGTATTATAGTTTAAATTGTTTATTTTGCACTCTGAGTATTCGCTTATTCAGCTACCCATTAATTTTTATATATTTATGATTTTGCAATATAGTGACTGTACATTTATTATCCGATCTTTTTATGTTTTAGAACTGGTTCAAGTGATCTCAAACGAATATTCTATATTTTACCTTTAATAATTATATTTATAAACATTTATATATATATTTTGTGTATCTATATATTGTATATTTTATGTAAGGTGGTGTGTATTTCGAAGAAATATATTGAGGAAAATAATCTGATTTTTGCTTGTCAATAACTCGAAAGGTGCCTTTTCATTAGAACCTATATTACTCTATGTGTATACATACATGCATGCATACATACATACATACATACATACACACACACACACACACACACACACACACACACACACACACACACACACACACACACACACGTATATATATATATATATATGTATGTATAAAATTTAGAGGAATACCACTGAAGTGGACACCCTATATGCTAAACATAGACGTCAAATCGTCATTACCACTGGTTTTAATTGATTAATATCAGTTTCTACCCTTATTATTAAATTTTAAATAAAAAATGTTCTCTAACCAGTAAATTGGCTGCTGTAATTTATTAACTGCAGGGTAATTTCTGACCTCAGCGCGCCAAAATGTAGACACTTGAAAAAAATACACCCAAATATAAAATGTAGAACTTTATACATGATCGATTTCGGTAGAGCGTTCTGTATCTAGTTCTGGAAATTGTGTTTTGTAATCGACAGACTATGCTGATGATCTTGCAGATATTTGCGTGTTTATATACCTAAATATTAACAAGTGAAACCATGGTACGTAGGTAATCGTTTTTTATTTCGTATATTTTCATTTGTCTTGTTTATTTTTACATTTTGGCGTTGTTGCTGAGATTTTTTCCTGAGAACACACTCTTCGTGGTAATGACGGTTTGATGTCTATGTTTAGCATAGAGAGTGTCCACTTTAGTGTTATTCGTCTAAATTTTGTATGTAACATAATTTTTAATCTTCGGATTTTTAGATATGCCAAGCCACTGATTTTAATTGATTAATATCAATTTCTACCCTTATATTAATATATATATTATATATATATATATTATATATATATATATATATATATATATTTATGCATACATATATATGCACTTGTGTTGTGAAGTGTTTCTATTCTATAAGGTGTGTCTTAGTAACAGGCTGTTTCAAATTTCGCACTCTCTACTGTCCTACATCTATTTTTTTTATTTATGTTGACTCACTCATTGATAATTAGCTCATCTGGTGATGCACACATCTGGATATGTTATTTTTTCTGATAGCATTTAATATTGTTTCTCCTGTCATTGCATCCGTATTCAATTCCTTCCAATTCATCTCTTAATTACACGCATCTTCTCATCAATTTCCTTCTTCATGTAAGGCTTTCGTTGAACTCATTAACTTTTTTAATTGGCTAGCAGTGAACCAATATAGAAAAATATGTAGCATCATTAAAAAGCTAATATCTCCGGTTGAAGCGATTAAATTCTCTGCCAGTGATCTGTGGGACGGATAAAACCTCAAGCAGAACAATACTTAACATTTTGTTCCCTATTTACTTATAGCAGTGTGCCATATTTGTGTTAGCGCCACAACACAGTGAAAAATGGGAACAATGCTGAATTTATTGACGTACTAGCAGCATAGCCCGGCGTTTCCCGGGTATGTAAGATACTTTGTCGATAAGCAATGCCCTTTACATCTTTACATGTCGAATTTATCGATTTTTTTCAGAACTGGGGGAACTTTTCAAAATTTTCGCTGCGTTAGTTTGGAATTATGATGTTGGTCTATGTGTGTGTCAAGTTTCATCAGAATCGGTTGAAAGCCGTGGTCAGGGTGAGGGTACAACCTGACAGACACACAGACAGACACACAGACAAACTGCCTTTTATATAGAGAGAGATAATGTTAACAGCGAGCATTTCTCCATCATACACTTTATGATGTGTTAAGTTGATGCTATGCATTCAGACTAGTTTTAAGGATATAACTAAATAACTAAATCTAATTTTTCATGATTATCTGATTTGTGTGAGACTTTCTTTCATAAGTAAAATTAATTGAAGTCTATTTAGGTGTCTATATGAATCGCTGGAAAATAATGTACAACTTATAAAGTAGTTCTAAGAATATAATATAATATTGTTGTTTGTTCCTTTTCGAGCCATGCCTGGCTCATGAGGACCAGTTTCTCGGTTTCATTGACCTACAGGTTCCTCACATGGACAGGACGCCGATCCGTCGCAAGTGAGCTGCTAGATGCAGGAAGAAAGAGTGAGAGAAAGTTGAGGCAAAAGAGTCAGCAGGAGTTCGCCTTTACTTTCTGCCGGAGCCGCGTAGAGCTTAGGTGTTTCGCTCATAAACACACACATCGCCCGGTCTGAGATTCGAACCCGCGATATCTCGACCGCGAGTTTGCTGCTTTAGCTACTAGGCCATATGCTTCCACTCAAGAAAATATGCTTTGGGTAAAATGAATGAGGTGGATAAGATTAGATGCTATCAAGGTGGATAGGATTAGATGCAACTAAAGCAGAATTTTGAGAAAAAAAACAAAAAAAAAACAAAACAAAGATGTATTAGA